>NC_133660.1:6183997-6304842 GCF_037893015.1 Macrotis lagotis
GTGCCCAGTGCTCCCTGGGGTGCAGGTCAGGAAACTGCTTCTGCTGCCAGGAGTGGTGGCTCCTAGGTGCACTGGGGTTTTTCCTGGGAGCCTGAAGTTTCTTCACTCTAGCAGGACTGCCCCCTCTAACCCTGTGGAACAGAGTTTTTCCACTATTTCCCAGGTGACCTTGGACTGGAGAACTGCCTCACTGGATCTTTCTGTGGGGTCAAAAATTTAGTTAGAGTTATAATTTTTTTTTTAGCATTTTGCAAGGCAAACGGGTTTAAGTGCCTTGCCCAAGGCCACACAGCTAGGTAATTATTAAGTGTCTGAGACCAGATTTGAACCCAGGTACTCCTGACTCCAAGGCTGGTGCTGTATCCACTATGCCACCTAGCTGCCCCTAGAGTTATAATTTTCAGATTTTTAAAATATTTTGGAGAGAGTACCTAGGAGAGGCTCTTCTCCTGCCGCCATCTTGGCTACACCCCTTATAAACCTAATATAGATTGTTGTCAAACATTACCTTCATTTTAATTCTGTTACATAGGAACCATATATTTTTAGTTAAGTTTCTTAATATAATAGCTAAAAAAAAGAAAAAATAGAACAAAAGTTTTATATTAATTTATCTTTTCTCTTTCCCCAAGCAACTACATGACTATTATTCTTATATTTCACTTTTTCCCTCTTTAAAAATTATTTTTCCTCAGGCTCTCCTCCTCACAAGAAATAGATTGATTCCTCTCCCCTGTATTCATCAATTTGGCTTCTTCTCTTCTTTTGGTTTTCACCTAGATTTGTACTTTTCTGATCCTCTTAATCTCCCTCTCTTTATGTGAATATCTTATCTCTTTGTTTTCATATTTCTTGTGATACTTTGCCTCTCCTTTCTCAACCTCTTATATCACATCACAACATATTTAGAGGAATGAGAAGAAAAAAAAGAATTCCCTCAATATGTAAGTGCAAGAAATTTTACTCTGCTAATCCTTCTGTGATCGGTATTTAGCACAATGTCTTATCTGTTTGTGTAATGAATGGCTGCCAGGCATTACTGAGGATAGGCCACTATCCTTGGAATCAGGGAGACCTGTATTCTAATGTAGACTCAGATATTTTTTTTAGTTGTGTGACTGACTCTGGGCAAGTCACTTCCCTCAGTCAGTCTCAGTTTTTCTCAATTGAAAAACGAGGGAAATAATAGTACTTAACTCCCAGAGTAACAATTAGATTAAAGTAAAGAATTTGATAAATTATAAAATTAGAGAAATGCTGATATTGGAATTATTATTATGCAATACACTTCTAACAAAATGACCATCCAACCTAGACTTCCAGTATTTACTTCATGAATTATTTAAATGACTGGAAACCATTAAAGTCTCTCAAGTTCAAAGTCTTGCCCTGGAATTCCCTAAACAATTCAGATACCCAGAAGAACCAGCACCAAAAACTTGAAAAAAATACAGTTCTTAAAATTCTTGTTTTTCCAAGAACACACCATCTGGAAAGTGCCAACTGTGAGGAGTCAAACTGTCATTCCCTAATGAAAGTGTAAACTATTATTTGGCACACACAATATGTCACATCCCCAATGAAAGACTTTGGCTGGTCACCAGACTCCTTTCCATGGTATTACACGACATTTTTTGTATATGGGCCACTTCTGCATTGTGATGAATTTGTATAAATACATTGAAGATGAGCTCAATGCTGCCATATCTCTCAAAATCTGACATGATTTCAATATAATTCTTGAAATACTTTGATCATTGCATTGTTAAGAATGGTAAAAATATTTAGGTGTAATGTATTTAGGTGTCTTCTTTTTGCAGTGAAATCAAACTATATAAATCAAAATATATCAAATCAAATATATGTATATATATATATAAAATGTTTATGTTTATTTATTTGAAATTCAGAATATATATATATATCATGTCTTCATAAAAAATGTATGTCTTCATAAAATAAAATAATTCAGATTGAAAAACAAAGCAATTATATTGAAATATACTTATCAAAATGTTTTTTATGAACAACTTCACATACCTCTGGTTAAGAGCTTATGCATTAGATTAAGGGCAGGTAATCTTTTGCTCACAGGCCATTCTGTTTTGACATTGCCAAGGCAACCAGAGTCCAGAGGGACTGGAAATTCAATAAATCTAGGAGCTTTTAAGGGATGAATTAGTTAAATGTTTGAGCAAATATAACTCATAAATACTGTTATAAATATCATAATAATGCTATAAATATCCAAACTATCCAAAAGGATCCCCACCCCATATTAGGTGATAGGAAATGCCACCTTCAAACAAATAAATTATCAAGTTTCCAGGTTATGAGAAAGATAAGTGTAAATATATAGAGGCACTTGGACTTACTATCATACATTGTACTAAATCCTGGGCAGAAAGAAGAAAATAAAAAAAATATAGGGAGAAACTACCTTACAATAGGCACTGTGATAAGCATTTTTTTCTTTTTTTAAGGCAATGAGGTTCAGTGACTTGTCCAAGGTCACTGAGCTAGATGATTATTAAATGTCTGAGGCAGGATTTGAACTCAGGTCCTCCTGACTCTAGGGCCAGTGCTATATCCATTGCACCACCTAGCTGCCCCTGTGATAAGCATTTTGCTAATAATGAGTCATTTGATCCTCAAAGCAACCCTGAAGATAGGTGTTATTTTATTTATACATATACATGTATATATATTTTTTTCCTGTTTTTTCGGCAATTATATTAAGAAACTTAACTAAGAATGTAAAGTTCCTATGTAAAGAATTAAAATGAAGGTAAAGTAGTCTTAATATTTGATAAAAAATCTATATTAGAAGGTTTACAAAATATTTAGGATCAGACAAGGTAAATTGAGTCAAATCTTTCCTTAGGTCTTACATTTTAATCTCTTTCTTCCCATTGCTTTTATTCCATTTTAGTTGGTAGATGAAATGCTTCCTGAAATTGTTCTGGTTGAAGTTTTGAGTATTGTAGTAAACATTTCTATGGAATGCTAACTCCATTCTCCAATTTGAAACTGAGTATAGATGTTTTGGCCACAGTCCAGAATTGTAGATGATGTCATGAAGAACTGATTTTAGATCCTGCCTCAGAAATTTATTAAATAGATGAGTCCCTGGTCAAATCACTTCAAATTTTACTTCCTTTGCTGACAAAATGAGGAATAAATACATACATATATAACTATTATACATTATTATAATATGTATAATCATAATAATAATAATTGTTATTATTGTTATATCCACTTCACAGTAGAGGAAACTGAGGCAGACAGAGAAGGATATACAATTTGCCAAATTTACCACAATTAGATTAGATTAGAACATAGGTGTTTCTGACTCTAGGTCCAGTGTTCTCTATTATTGTTGTTTTAATTTTTTTGTTGTAATCCAACTTTTTGTAACCCCATATGAAATTTTCTTGGCAAACATAACTAGAGTGATCTGCCATTATCTTTTCCAGTTCATTTCACAGGTAAGGAAACTAAGGCAAACAAAATTAACAAACTTGCCATGATGTCACCCATCTAGTAAGAGCCAGAGGTTGGATTTTTGGTCTGAAAGGTGAATCTTCCTGATTATTCATCCACTGGACCACCCAGCTGCCCTACAAGCCAGAAATGCCGTCCTCATCCCTTAGGAGCTTCCATTAGTACACATCAAATGTGTACTACTCACTAGAAAACTTCATTAGAAATTGAATTTTTGAAGACTGTGTTATTCTCTGCCATAGTTTATAGAAACATGATGTGCTTTAGTGACTGTTATTTTTAGGAGTCATATAATTACTAATTCTATGAGTTACCCATAGTGAGCACTATATCATTTTGAGGAGGTGATTGATCTTGCAGTCCAATTCTCTCATTTTACTCTTTGGTTCATATTTCAGCAACCTTAAAAACATAGCATTCCTTAAAGTATCTATAATATAGAGAATTGTTCCAGACCCTAAAGTAATGAAATTTAAATAAATACCAATCCTTCCTTCAAAGAGCATATATGACATAGGTGAACACATTTATATGAAATAACTTTGAACAGAATAGGAGTATGAAAAATAGTTATATTTTTATAGTATCATACTTTGTCTAAAGGGAGGATTCAGAAAAGATTTCAAAGAGAAAGTAAAGATGAGGTGGAGCTTAACCAAAATTTCTATATTAAAGCATAAAGGAAGCCATGAAGTAGCCTATTCTACCATTTTAAAATATCTTGAAGTCAAAAAAATGAAATAAAGTAGAAATTCTGGACTGGATTTGAGTCCAACTCATTATGTTGTCTAATTGAATAAGTTCTTCCAGAATAGTAAATTTTTGTTTTTGTTCTTGACTTATTAATTTTTGTTTGTTTTGAATTGAATCTTCAGGATACATATATTCAGTGTCAAGCAAATATTTATTTATTGATTGAAAAATTAGTTGTAAACAAAAGAAGCAAAGGTAAAAAGAAATCAGGTAACTACTTGGAAAAATGCTGTATAGAGTGCAACTTAGAGGTAAAGTCAGAAAAATCAAGGTCATTCATGGATGCTAAAGTCCCCAAAAGGAACATATAGCTTGGCCCCCAGTTTATGTGATAAAGTCCCTGAAGGAACAGACTCTAGTTAAATATATCATCATCATCATCATCATCATTGTTATGATCATCTTGATTCTCTGTTACAAACTGAATAATAATAATAATAATAATATCCTTAAAATGTCTAACATGATTTGTTTCATTTAAGGGTATCTGATAGAAATAATGCCCAAGGAGAGTAAATAACTTCCAGAAATGTAGGATAAAGTACAGAGCTATTCCTTATAGTTCTACTGGAAAGTACCACAAGGGATCCTGGTCGAGGCAGTGCCCCTTCCAGGAGCTGTCACTGTTTTATCATACATGTACCAGCTAAAGGAAGAAAAGACCCTTGCCTTTAATAATCTTTAAGACTCAAACATTATTCTTAGTAATGGACTAGATAAGTAAAACCTACACCCATACCAAATTGGGACAAGGAGGAAAAATCTCTGGTTGAAAATATTCTTCTATCGTTGTTTGAGTTCTGGGATTCTGGGGAGACTACTTGAGCTTGACATGTGGAAACTGGGCTGAGAGGAAATGGTGATAAGGCAAATTTTGAAAAGATAAAAAGTTAATTGGCAGACTACTACCTTCAGATAACCTGGAAGTCCAAGATCAAGGTGTTTGTCCATCTGAAAGCACATCTGGAAAATTCACAGCTATAGAAAGCTGATGATTAAATATCAGACAAGAATCTAGCTATGGATTATATGATAATTTCAATTTTCAAAAATTTTCTTTTATTCTGAATTGAAACAGCAAAAAAATCTAAACATTTCCACATACACATATAACTCAAAAAGAGAGTTACAGGTGAAACTGTAAATCTCTATAACACATTTCTTACTTTATAAAAAGTACATAACTATACACAGTTATAAAACTGTCCTGCTTGACTGTGATTCTTTCCTGAACTTTATTCTAGTAACTTTAATGCAATAATTTTTTCAATACCTCTCTGGTGTAGCATTTGTGTTTTATTACTACCCCCACCCCAAACTCCACTCCAAGCAAAAACTGAAAGAAAGAATAAAATAAATTTGTAACGAATAAGCCTGGTAAGGTAAAATGAATAGTCAAGTTGTCTTTGTTCAAGATTGTATTTTCTTTTTGGTCTCTTGAGTTCATCATCTTTTTCTTAGGAGTTAGATAACATTTTTCACTTTAGGTCCTGTGGATATATAGCTTATTATTGTATTGATCAGAGTTCTGAGTATTTTCATAGATTGTTTGTTTGTTTCTTTACTTACTTGGTTCTCTTGTTTCTGTTCTTTGCAAAATGGTCGACAATTTGAAACAGTTTTTTTCTTCTACTATTATGTAAAGTATATTTACATATTAGTCAAAGTGGTGAAAGAAGAAACAGATCTAAAGAAAAAAACAAGAAAAATCAGAAAGGGGAAAGATTATGCTTTGATCTGTATTCAGAATCCATCAATTCTTTATCTGGAAACAGCATTTTCCTTTGTGAGTCTTTTGTTCTTGTCTGAGATCATTGAGTGAATGAGAATGGGGAATGTGTTCTTATAAATTTGATTCCATTCTTTATATATTTGAGAAATGAGGTCTTTATCAGAGACACTTGCTGTAAAGATTGTTTCCCACTTTCCTGCTTTCCTTCTAATCTTGATTGTTTTGATTTTGCTCATGCAAAATCTTTTTTTCATTTAATGTCAGCAAAATTATCCATGTTGCATCACAGCAATTTTTTGTCAAATAGTGAGTTCTTATCCCAAAGGTTGGGTCTTTGGGTTTATCAGAGACTAGGGTACTATGATCATTGACTATTTGGGTTTGTGCACTTAAGCCATTCCATTTATCCGTCATTCTATTTCTAAGCCAATAACAGATTTGATGATTACTGCTTTATAATATAATCTGAGATCTGGTATTACCAGGCAACCTCCTTTTGAATTTTTTTCATTAGTTCCCTCGTTATTTTTGAATTTGTACTTCAAGATGAATTTTATTATTTATTCTAATTCTATAAAATATTTTTTGTAGTCTGTTAGGTTATGGCACTGAATAACGAAGTTTAATGTGGAATTGTCATTTTCATTATATCAGTTCAGTCTATCTATGAGCAACTGATATTTTTCCATTTGTTTGCATTTGAATTTATATGAAAAGTGTTTTGTAATTGCATTCATAAAGTTCCTGGGTTTGTTTTGGCAGGTAAATTCCCAAATATTATTTGACATCTACAGTAAATTTAAATGGAATTTCTCTTTCTATTTCTTGCTGCTGTGCTTTGTTGTCATATAAACAAATGCCGATGATTTATACGGGTTTATCATATATCCTGCAATTTAGCTCAAATTGTTAATTATTTCATGTAGATTTTTAGTTGATTCTTGAGGATTATTTAATTATACCATCATATAATCTGCAAAGAGAGTTTTATTTCCTCATTACCTGTTTTAATTTCATTAGTTACTTTTTCTTCTCTTAGTGCTATACTTTCCATTTCTTGTATTAAATTGAATATTAGTGGTAATAACAAGCATCCTTGCTTCACCCCTTATTTTACTGGAAAGACTAGCTTATCCCAAATAAAGAAGATGCTTGTTGATGGGATTAAATAGATACTACTTGTCATTTTAAGAAAAAGCTTCATTTTAATCCATGTCCTCTAGTGTTTTCAATAGGATTGGGTGTGTTTTATTTTCTCAAAAGCTTTTCTGCATCTAATGAGATAATCATATGGTTTCTGTTGGTTTTGTTACTGATACCACTTGAATTGATTTTTCCTAATTCCTACATTTCCTAATATTAACCTAAGCCTTCAATCCTAGTAGTAGTAGTCCCACCTGATCATAGTGCATAATCCTTATGATATGTTGCTATAATTTCCTTGCTTGTATTTTGTTCAAAATTTTGCATCAATAGTTATTATAAAATTGATCTATAATTTTCTTTCTCTCTTTTACTTCTTCCTGGTTTAGATTAGTATGTCTCTTTCATTTATTTTTTCCAAATAGTTTAAATAATATTGGAATTACTTGCTCTCTAATTGTTTGGTAGAATTCACTAGTGAACTTATCTGGCTCTGGGGATTTTTTGTCTTAGAAAGTTCTTTGATGGTTTGATAAATTTCTCTTTCTGAAATGGGGTCATTTTGACCTTCTGTTTCCTGATTTGTTAATTTTTATAATTTATATTTTTAAATAAATATTTATCTACTTCATTCTGTTTGCCAGATTTATAGGTATATAATTGAGAAAAATATTTCCTAATGTTTGTTTTAATTTCTTTTTTATTAGACTTTTCATTTTTGTTACTGGATATTTGGTTTTCTTTTTTTAAAAAATCTAATTAAGTAATTATTACTGTATTTTTTCATAAAATCAGTTCCAAGTTTTATTTATTAGCTCAATTTTTGACTCAATTTTGTTTTTTTTTCAAATATGATTTTGGTTTATTTTATACTATTAAAATAATTTTGTTATAAGAGTAAACATAAACTGCCCACCCCCACAAGAAGATAGGAAACCTCAAGAGTAATGAAAGAGAGAAAAAATGTACTTCAGTCTATGTTCAGATTCCAATGGCTCTGTCTCTGGGGTGTGTTGCCTTCTTTATAAGTCCACCAGAGAAGTTGCTTCAATATTTTGTCACAGTTACCACAGTTACTATTAATAACTGTATTTCCCTCCACTCTTCTCCTCTGCACTCTCATTTATTCTATTCTCTCTCTCCTATCCCCCTGGCCCTGTCCAAAAGTGTGCTGTTTCTGAGTACCCTCTCCCCAAATCTTCCCTCTCCTTTATCATTTATTCCTTCCCTTCCCTATCCCCATTCCCCCTTATCCCATCCCTTCTCATTTTTCTGTAGGGTAGAATAGATTTCTATACCCTATTAAGTGTGGATGTTATTTCCTCTCTGAGCATTTCTTTCTTTCTTTTTTTTAAGGTTTTTGCAAGGCAATGGGATTAAGTGACTTGCCCAAGATCACACAAGTGGGCAATTATTAAGTCTCTGAGTCCAGATTTGGACTCAGGCACTCCTGACTCCAGGGGCGGTACTCTATCTACTTCACCATGTAGCCGCCCCCTTTGAGCCATTTCTGATGAGAATGAAGGTTCACTCATTCTCCCTTGCATCCCCCCATTCCACTCCATTGAAAAAGCTTTTTCTTGACACTTATGTGAAATTTCTTAGCTCTTTCTTCCTGTCCTTTCTCTTCCTCCCAGTACTTCTCTTTATTGACCATTGACTCCATTTTTCTTACTATATTATACTTTTATATTCCATTCCTTCCTATGCCCTGTCTATATATGCTCCTTCTAATAAGCTCTTATAAATGTGAAAGTTCATATGAGTTATCAGTATCTTCTTCCCATGCAGGAATACAAACAGTTCAATATCATTAAGTTCCTTCTCATCCACCCCCTCTATGGTTCACTAGAGTCCTATACTTGAAGAACAGGCTTTCTGTTCAGCTCTGGTTGTTTCAAAAGAAAATTTTGAAAGTCCCCTGTTTCATTGAAAGTCCATCTTTTCCCCTGAAAAAATGATGTTCAATTTTGCTGGGTAGTTGATTCTTGGTTGTAAATCACGATCTTTTGCCATCTGGAATATCATATTCCAATCCCTACAAATCCTTAATGTAAGTGCTGCCAGATCCTGTGTAATCCTGACTATGAGACATGGTAGATGAATTGTTTGTTTCTGGCATCTTTTAGACTTTTCTCTTTGACTTGGGAGTTTTGGAATTTGGCTCTAACATTCCAGGAAGTTTTTCTTTTGGGATCTCTTTTAGGAAGTGACTGGTGAATTCTCTCAATTTCTAAATTTTGCTGTATTATATCTTGGAAAATGAAGTCTAGGCTCTTTTCCTAGTCATGACTTTCAGGTAGCCCAATAATTTTTAAATTATTTCTTCTGAATCTGTTTTTGAGGTTGATTGTTTTTCCAATGAGATATTTCACATTTTCTTCTAATTTTTGGCTTTTTTTTGGAAGAGTTTTATTTCTTCCTGATTTCTCACAAAGTCATTAGCTTTCTTTAGTTCCATTCTGCATTTGAAGGAGTTATTTTCTTCAGAGAGCTTTTTTATCTCCTTTTCCAGCTGGTCAATTCTGCTTTTTAAGGCGTCTTCTCCTCATTTGTTTTTTTGTTTTGCTTTTTTCCATTTGTCATAAACTAGTTTTAACATATTATTCTCTTCAGTATTTTTTTTTTGTATTTCTTTCACCAAGCTGCTGATTTGGTTTTCATGATTTTTCTGCCTTGCTCTCATTTCTCCTTCCAGTTTTTCCTCCACCTCCCTTAATTGCTTTTCAAAGTCTTTTTTTTTTTTGAGTTCATCCATGGTCTGGGTCAATTTTCTATTTTTCTTGGAGGTTTTGGATACAAAAGCTTTAATGTTGTCATCATCTGAGTATGTGTTTTGATCTTCCATGGGACTAAAGTAATTTTCTATGGTCAGATTCTTTTTCTGTTGTTTACTCATTTCCTCAGCCCAGGACTAATTTATAGCACTTTCAATGCTTTGGGCTTTTTTTGGGACACCCCACTGGGACCTTTATTCCTCCAACATCTTATGCTCTCTTGCCTCTGCTCTGATATGAAGATGATCACATCACTCCCCTCTGCCCTGGAACTGTGAGGAGGATCCCTTCTCTCTTAGTATGGAAGGTCAAACTGCAACCTGGATCTGAATGTGAGTAAACAACAGAGTCCTGCCCCAGGGAGAACAGAGAGATTTCTGCAGTCTCCCCTGACTCCCTTACCATCTGATGGCTGTGCTCTGCAAGTGAAGGCTGGTTTCTCCTAATTCTTGCCGCAGGTTCTGCAGCCAGTGCTCCTCACTCCACACCTATTCTGATGTAGTAGAGTTCTCTCACTGCCCTTCAAGTTGTTCCCAGTGATGCAGTGATCCCTAGGCTGGGCTGGGAAGGGCTGCATTGCAGCCAGGGCTTTTTTCAGACTCCTAGTCCTGATGAAACAGACCTTTCCTGCATAGCTTCTAAGTTATCTTGAACTGGGAAAATGTATCACTCAGTCTTTCTGTGGGTTCTGTCCCTCTAAATTTTGGCTAAAGTTGCAATTTGATGTCTTTTGTAGTTCTGGGGGGAAGGAGTTTCCAGGAAATGCTGCTTCATGCCACCATCTGAGCTCGGCCCCAGATCCCAATTTTATTAATCTCTTCTTTGAGTTTTGGAATTTCCAATTTAGTGCTCAATTGGAGATTTTTGATTTGTTCATCTTCTCTTTTTCTATCTTGTATGTAAGAATTTAGAAGAATAAATTTTCCCATTCTACTTTAGCTGCATCCCATTAATTTTGGAATGTCTCATCATTTTCTTTAATGAAAATATTATTTCTGTGATTTGTTTTATCTATTTTATGAGTTTTAAAGATTTTATTTATTTTGAGTTTTACAACTTTTCCCCTAATCTTACTTCCCTCCCCCCACCACCCACAGAAGGCAATCTTTACATTGTTTCCATGAGATAAATTGATCCAAATTGAATGTGATGGGAGAGAAATCATATCCTTAAGAAAGAAACATAAAAGTATAAGCGATAACAAGATGAGACAATAAGATATCAGTTTTTTTCCCCCCTAAATTTAAGGTAATAGTCCTTGGTCTTTATTCAAACTCCATGGTTCTTTTTCTGGATATAGATGCTATTCTCCATTTGCAGATAGCCCCAAATTCTCCCTGACTGTTGAACTGATGGAATAAAAGAGTCCTTCAAGTTTGTGCACCACCCCCATGTTGCTGTTAGGGTATACAATGTTTTTCTGGTTCTGCTCACCTCACTCAGCATATGAGTTGTTTTTTCACTCACATATTTTTAGGATTAAATTATTTAGTTTCCAATTAATTTTTAATCTATCTTTTCAGTCATTTGTTGAATGTGATTTTATTGCATTTTTTAATATTTCTGAATTTTCTATACTTTAAAATATGGTCAATTTTTGTTTAATACCACATGTTGACACTTTCTCTTCCCATTCAGTTTTTTTTTTGAAAAGTCTACGGTATCTAACTTTTATAATATTTTATTCATTTACTTAGTTTCTTCCTTGTTTATTTTTTGATTGGATTTATCGAGTTCTGCGGAGGATAGTTGAAGTGTCCAATTAATATCATTTTGCTGTCAATTCTTCCTGTAACACTTAACTTATCCTTTAAGAATTTGGTTATTATATCAATTTATACATAACTATTGAGCACTGATATTGCTTCACTGTCCATGGTATTTTATAGCAAGATGTAGTTCCATACAATATGTCTGAATATCACTTGAATCACAATGCCCTACCCTGAAGACAAGGTGTTTTTTCAAATGGAGAAAAGGAGTATGGTATCCAGAGAAACTGAGTATTTCTGAATCTTTGTTGTATATTCTTACTATGTTGTTGTTTGGTTGTTTCAGTTATGTTTGATTCTTTATGACCCCAATAGAGGTCATATGAGCCCTAGAGTACTTTGCTATTTCTTCTCCAACTCATTTGACAGATAAGGAAACTGAGGCAAACAAGGTTAAGTGACTTCCTAGGGACTTGCTTCCAGGAGTGCTGAGGTCAGATCTTAACTCGGGAAGATGAGACTTCCTGATTCAGGCTCAGAACTCTATCCCACTCTGCCACTTAGCTTCTTTCGTTAACTGATCAATGACTGAAATGTATCTCATTTCTTTCTCAAAACAAATCTAAACTAATAATGCTGGTGTCAGGCCTGCCCCTCTCAAGTAGGTTCATGAATGTTATTTATATTTAGGACACTCCACCCTCATTCCCACAAGTCTGTCAGAGGGAAAAGATTTACAAAAGACAAGGAAAGGCAGAAAAATAAATATGGTGATACTGGATATCCTTTCCTAGAGATCCTTCTCTTCACAGTGGATACTGTATCATCATGCATTTTTTCACCTATATTAAATCTTCTACTACTATCTGACTACTTTCTCCTAAAAGAAATTATTCAAGTCAGCCATTTTCCTTTTGTATCATTTTCAATCTCAGACCCCAAGTTCTCATTTCTTCATTGTATTTTTCATAGTTCTTCAGTGAAAGATTTACCGTTTCCTTGTGATTGGATGAAAAGGAGGTAAAAAAAGTTGGACTATCAAGACATCTCAGATATTACCTTATTATCTGTTTGAATGTCTCATGCCACTACACAGAGGGATTATGTTTAAATCATGCTCCCCAAATATACTTATTGCATACATTTTAAGATTCTGCCAACAACATGTCAAAGTACAGAGGATTAAAGGAGAAGTGGATTCAAAATATTCCTCTGATATTTGATAGCTATATTATTTTGAGAAGGTAATTTAAAACCAACCTTGGTTTGCTCATTTGTATGAATAATGATTTCAATATTTCTCAACTCACAGTGTCATTTTATGAGTAAAATGAAATGTTTTAATAAAATATATAAATGTCTATTATATCATTATCAGAACTTCCAGAGATCATGCCAGTTCTTCCAAAGAAGGGGATTTAAGAAAATCAAAAAAACAACCTTCAAAGAAAACTGAAGCAAATTGTCAAAATTTTGAATTGTATAGAATTCAGAGAGCAGGCAATAAGCAACTGTGTAACGCTGACCCCAATCAGTGTAAAATCAAACCTTTGCAGGTTCTCTATAGTTCTCCCCTCGAAATGTTCAGAGAGTGATACCCTTCCTCTAATAAGAGATGGTGAAGAGACAAGCCTTAGAATGAATATTTAGGTTTAGGGAAAACAAAACTTATGGAAAATTACAACTGCTCATCTTGGAAAGTTATGAGAAGTTAACTGGCTTGCTGATAGACAAGCCACTTGAGTGTATTGGAAGTAAGAGTTGAACTCCAGTTTTCCTGACTATAAATTCTACTCTCCTTTCATACTATTTCCAGATTAAGAAAAATCAAGACAGGTGAGCTATGAAAGCACAAAATAACAATTTCATGCAATAGCCCTGGGGTCAAAACCAGTCTTTCTTCTTTTCTGAGACTGACTAAAGATCTTAAGAGACTTTGATCATAAACTCAGGACTGGAAGAGACCCTGGGGGATACTTCATGCAATGCTTTCATTTTGTTGATGAGGAAGCAGAAGCTTTAGGAAGTTAAAGGATTTAATTGTGCAAGGTCACACAGATAGTGTCAGAGGTAGAATTTAGGCAGGTCCTCTCTTTCTTGAGTCAGAGTTCTTTCCACTGAATCACTAATTAATGACAGGCCTAGAACTAAAATCAAATGACCTCATCCCCAAGTCACATACTTTTATATTTCAAGACTTTTCTTTGGGTAAAGACCTCCTGAGAGCATTTTTCCTGCTTGTCAGCCTCTATGTACATCATCTGAATAGAAGCCAAGGAAGCCTTTCCTTCTCTGCAAGGTTCTTAGTTTTTGCTATTAAATCTGCCTATACTTGTTATCAAATTGAGAGTACACAACCAAGATGAAAGAAAATTATTTTCTTTCCTTGGTTAAATGATCACAAAATTGTGCCATTGATATGAACTCACTTACATATTGGGGAAATCCATTTCTGGGACAATATATTAGAATTTAATTGGTAATATCTAAGGGAAGAGTGCTTAGCCAGCCCATCCTTCTCTTCCTTTAGCTCTCAAAATGAGAATGAAAAAGAACATATGACCGGCTAGGTACTTTTACTAGCTATGGGACACTGGGCAAGTCATTTACCTGTTTATCTCAGTTTCCTCATCTATAAAATGAGCTAGAAAAGGAAATAGTAAACCACTCCAATATCTTTGTGACCAAATCGGGTCACAAAGAGTTAGACATAACTGAAAAATGACTCAACAACAATATACTCTGTATATGTTATGTTGACTCTGATTATTTGTACCAGATATGGATACAGTCAAGGTTTGTCACTGATTTAAAATCTCAGCATCTTATTCAAACTGAAATGACAGAGAATTCTTCATATTTGTTTATAAAGATTATTTTAATAATGAAGTTAGAGCCTAAGTTTACAATCCTAGCCTCATTTTATAGGATCATTGATTTAGAGCTGAAAGCTAGTACAATCTCTTCGTTTTACAGTTGAGAAGTTTGAGTGTTAGAGAGACTATGCTGTCTGTCCAAAGTCATGCAGGATAGTTGAGCTTGAATTCAAACTCTGGTCTTCTGATTCTCAATTCAGTGGTATTTCCACTGTAGTATGATGCTTCTTCCTGCTCCATCTCTTGACATTCAACCACAACCCCTTTCCATCTTTCAATCAGTTTAATAATTGGTTTCACTACAATATAGAAAAACTAATCAATGACCTTTGCTTTTGCTTCTGCTGCCAAGCCTACTTACTTACTGATAGCAAATTAAATTTATATCACAGCAATATTTATTCTTGTTTTTATTATACCAAACATGTCCAGACATAATGGAACTTTTTTCAAATAACTATTACAATATCACAGGATCCAGTAAATGATCCAACCACAATCACATATGGTTTGAAATTGATAACTTGTATTTATGATTACTTTCCCATATTCAGTTAAGGCAATTTTAATCCCAATCACTAAAAAGCAAAACAAATAAAAACTTCTCATCGCTAAGGTAGAGGAAACTAAAAAGTCACACAATATAAAGTAATCAGAAATTTGAATTTAAAGAAGTATACCATAAAATGCCTTCCAAATTCTATGCATGATCAATAGGGAAAAAAACTGGAAGATAGCTGCTCCTGTTCTAACCCTTTAAAATGGAATGCTGTCCTAGCAAAGCTACTGGGGATGAAAAAAAGGAAAATCAATATGCATGGATATACAGAGTTAGAATAGCTTCTATTTCACAAATGTTAAAGTCAATAGAAAGCCTATAAAAAACTCAATGGTATATAAAGTGTAAATAAATTTATGATGATGGATCTGCTTTGCTTTCAAAAGAAACATAAATGTGCTACCTAAATGGAATGATTCTTATATACACTAGCCTAGAAGGTTTGGGATCTTCAGATTTGTTGCAGCAAGTGATCTTAATTAAGGTCCATAATAACATATGGATGTATGAAAGATTTGTATGTCTGAGTGATTTTAAATTAATGAACAGTCCTTGGACATAACTTAAAATCAGCTTCCTTGCATAAAATCGACATTTTGCATCTATAACTTCACTTAGAGGAAACAAAGCACCTCACTTTGAAAGCCATCTACTTTACTGTAGGTAACTATAAAAGTTCTATCAATAACATTTCCATCCGAAATCCTTGGGCCGATCTTCCTGTTCCTAGCCTTGCTTTTTGCTGTAGCCATCGACAAATCACCAAGGTTCTACTACAGATTTGCATTATATTATTGCCATTATTGTAGAACTACCCTAAATTTTTAACAAGCAAACAGGTTTTCACTAAGCCAAATATAAATCTTATTTGGGTTTTATATAAATTGAGGCATAGTAGAATAACCAGCTTATTTAACATGACTTGAGATATTTCATATATAATTTTCTGTATATACAGGCAGGCATCTGGAGAATTTACTGAATAGCAAGGGATGGAAAGGTATTGAGGAGTTATGATTTGTACTGTAGAGGAAATGCCTGCACTGATGAGATCACTGAGCCATCCAAGTATATATCATCCAACTAGCATTTTTGCTTGTTTTATTTTATTGGTTGTTTCCCCCCCCCCCCTAGGAGTGCTGTAAGACTAGCTTCTTTTCTCTCAGCCATGGAAATATATTTGAGAGAAACTTGCAGAGAGGTATAATATAATTTTTATATCTGGGAAATGTCACCAAGACCTAAAGGGAAAAGATAAAACTTTCATACTGCCAGTGTGATTCTGAAGTCCTTAATCATAACAAGGTTCTACAGACTACTTTAGATTTTTTTTTTTAACCTGGGTGGTGACAGGAGAATCGAGTTCCTATCTGTATTGCTTCTCAAGAAATCCATCAGAAAACTAATTGCATGAAGCTGGGCAATCTGACTATAAGCAGCAAGCATGGCTATCTAACATTTTGAAACACTCTCTACACTGGATTAGAGAAAATTGTCAGTACACATTTCCCTATATGACATTAACCAAAATAGATCACTTTAAACATGTGAACAATGTGCTTTCTGTAGAAATTTTAAAGGAATTGGATTATGGAGTCATGCAAGGAATGAAAAAGTAATGGTCTTATGGAAATGAACCAAACACTAAACTATTAGCTCCATAATCTGGGAAACCTGCTCTATTTCTGCTCCATTAGGTTGGTTTTCTTCCTTCTTTTTTCCCTTCTGTGAAGCATTGTGAATTATCAAGATTAAGAGTTAAAAAAATCTGACTTTTAGTTCCACCTCAGATGTTATCTTTCTATATGACCCTAAGGGTTACTAAGCCTCCTAAAGGTATAGTTTCCACCTCTGTAAAATGGATTAACAATGTACCTGCCAAAGAGGACTGTGATGAGACACAAATCAGATAATATTCATAAAGTGTTTTGTAAATCTTACACATTCTATAAAGATAGATTATTGCTACTATTCTTATTATTGAATCAACTATGATGTTAAAGTTATAAAGCAAAATTTTATAAGCATTATCATAAGCATAATAAAACCATCTCAAAAATAAAAATTGTTTTGATTTCAATGAGTACAGATGCAAATAATTAGAGTAAAATTAAATATATTATTCAAAAATGAAGAAAGTAGCAACACAAAGAAAAATAAAATTTTATCTTATTAGGGTACAATGCATATATTGTCTATATCCATTGTAGTACTGTATTGTATATAAATTTCCATATATACCTTTATAGCATTGTATTGTATATACAAGGACATCGATTAGCATATATGTTATATGTATTATTTTTTAAACAATCTTAAAGTTACCTCAAGGCAGATTGTATTGCTAAAATTGAAAAATTAATATCTAGTTACTAAACCATAGCCTGGCAATGTTTATGCTTTATCTATTTGCTACTTTATGTCAATGTTTATGTTAAATGGTCCTGTAATGAAAAAGAATGTGTTGGGCTTGGATTGGAAAAAGTCAGGAAAAAGAAACACAAATTTAATAAATTATAAAATAGTTGGCATTTTCATAGCATCCTAATGTTTATAAAGATATATTAACTCAATTGATTTTTCCCAATAGCATTTTTTATGTGGGAATCATAATGAAAAATGAAAAAAAAAATTGGAAGACCACAGCAGAGGGAAAAAAATTTTCTTCACTGCATCTTTTCAAGTTAAGGGATTCAGGAGGAAAAACAAGTAACATCTTGGTTAAGTATTAGTAAAAGTATGATTTTTAGGAATGACATTTGTAGTATTGGGACTATGTCTTAAACTAGGAATAGCAAACCATTGACTGGGGAAGAGGTGACCTAAAAAGAAAAGTTGTGACTGTTATCTAACAAATCTAATCAAAAAGTATTACAAAAGCAAAACATGGGGAAACAAAAAAATCCTTCTATAGGTGTCTATCGGTTTAGATATCATAGAAAAGAGCTTTAATGAAAGAAAAACAAGTTTAAAAGTTCCAAGATGCAAAAATAAAGAAGGAAATAGTAAATCCTTTGAGCACCAAATGTATATGGGCAACTGGCTAAAGTTAGTGTATCACAGAAGATGCACTAAATTTCCTAGAAGACAGAGGTAAATTTTATGTTAAAGGTAAGCTTATAGGATTAAATAAATCTCATGATTTCAATATAATTTTTAAAGGGATAGGGAAAAAATTAAAATTGTATATAAAATATGTATTAAAATTTATACAAATGATGAAATCCAAGGACCAGAGGAAGGAAATATGGTGGACAGCATTTGGGTGAAGATCAAAGGAGGAGCAAATTAATTCTATCATCTGAATATTTTACAACTTATCTTAAATCAGTAAGATGAAATAGAAGAGGATTTTTGGGCAATGGCACACAAACCCAGAAAAAAGAACTGAGATAATAGTCATATCTGCTGCAGTTTTCAACTTTCCAAAAACAGGAGAGATAATTGCTTCTTGAATCACATTAATAATTTTATCGGTCATGTTAGAATTAACAAAAGAGAATTTTATATTCTACAAGGTTTTTATTAATGAAGAGGAATTTTTTGCTGAGGTACAAATGATAGAAATCGGGGGGAGAAATTAATGTTGCCTTTTAGAATTTGTGATAGCAAAAGGGAGGAAAGTAGGTCATAATTAGAAGTATTCTATTTAGGAACAGATTTCAAAGAGTTCTTAGAATATGAAGGATCTTATGGATTAAAATTCAAATGAAATGTAATTCTGCAGACACAAAGATTAAAAAGTACTGATGTGAAAAGGCAAAGTTAGTTGACCTTTGAATGTAAAAAGGAAGAATTAAAATGATTAAAAGGAGGATGAACCCTAAGATCAGTCAAGAAATAGCAAAATATCTGCTTTTGATGGAATTCAATCATCTCACCTACATGAATGCCTTTGGGTTTTAAAAAGGAGAACCCGATTGATCATATCCTAAGATCGAATACATATCTTTCCATTACAGACTATTTAGAATGTATATTGGAATGAACTACCAGATAATATTTAAACACTGCTCACTGAAATGGGAAAGTATATGAAATAATATTTGACCACTAAAAATTGTCAGATGTTAATCATTGGGCTACCATAATTGATATTTAAATATTGTGAAAGATGGGATATGTAAATCCTACAGTACTGGAGAGAATCCAATTATGTCCTGATTTTTAAAGTAGTTAAAAAAGAATAGAGTCTGAAAAATCCAGTTTACTGTGACAAATTTTAGAATGGGTCCTTAAAGTGATAGTTAATGATCATCCAGTAAATGAAATAAAATAAAATAAAATAAGATAAAATAAAGTAAAGTAAAAATGATAATTAAGACACATGGGGGAAGCTAGGTGGTGCAATGGATAGAGCACGAGCCCTGGAGTCAGGAGGACCTGAGTTCAAATTTGACCTCAGACACTTAATAATTATTTAGCTGTGTGGCTTTGGGGAAGCCATTTAACCCTATAGCCTTGCAGAATCCTAGGGAAAAAAAGTCTTAGGGTTCAGCCAAAACCAACATCTCATGGGAATGGTGATAAACATATTTTATCTAGATTTTATCAAATATTTTATAAGGTATCTTGTGACATTGTTGAAGAAATGATGGTTAATTATGGCCAAATTTATAGATAATACAATTAAAAAGTTTAAGAATGAATTAAGTGATTGGATGCAATATGGGGTTAATGGTTTGGTGTTAAGTTAGAATCAGGTCTCCAGTGAAGTGCCCAAAGATCTGTGCTTGACTTCATAGTATTTACATTTTTGTCAGTCAATTAAATAAAGGAACAAATGAATTGTTTGCCAAATATTCACATGACACAAGTCTGAGAGATAAAGTTGACATTGGTTGATAGTGTCAGGATCCATAAAAGATCCAGATGGACTGGACTATTTGTTTAATCTAATAAGAAATAATTCTATAAAGGTAAATATAAAGATTTTGCCTAAGTTTTAAAAAAAAATCACCTTCAGGAATACAAGATGAGAGAAGGCATAGCTGGACAGTAGTTTGTCTTAGGATCTAGATGCTTTCCTAGTCTACAAGCTCAATATGATTTAACTCAGTGATATACAAACCAGAAAAGTTAATGAGATCTTGATGAAAAGCAAGAGAGCCTTAGCTTAATGGACAAGGAAGTGACCATCCTGTACTTAGCTTTATTGAGACAGACTGCACTGTATTTGTTTTTAATCTTACATTTAATTGTATTTAATTCTGGTCATCATAGTTTCAGAAGTATATGGATGAGTAGCAAAGCATCCAATAACCAGGAAAATGAAAGTTCTGGAATCTATGTTATGTGAGGATCATGAGAAAGAACTGAGTATGTTTTGCCCAAACAAAGGGAGGGACAGGAACTAAATTGAAACAAATAAGTAGAAGAAGCTAGGTAATCAAGAACCAAAAACTAAATAGTAAGACTCTATTTGAGAAACCTAAGAACATAAATTTCTCATTGACGGTTTCCTTCAAATTTTTTAAATAAGAATTATTAAAAAAGCTTAAAGGCAATTTGGATTAATTAATCAAGTAATTAATTAAGTATTAAATCATCACTTATATTAAAATAAACTCCAAGTGGAAATAAGAGTGTTGAATTTGGATGGAGAGAATAGAAGTTTCTGAGGACACACTATTCACAATTTTCAGAAATTTCACAAAATTTTATAAATTTTCCTAGTGCAAAAGATCTTTTTTATATCTCCATATTAATCATGTTATGAACAAAGATTTAGAATAAAAGGGAAAAACACAAGACAGGAAAAAAATTGAAAAGTGAATATAGTTTGATTTGATTTACATTCAGACTCTATTACTTTTTTCCTCTTGATATGGAAAGCATTTTCGATCACAAGCCCTTAATAATTGCTTTTGATAACTGTATTACTGAGAGGAACTAAGTCTATCATAGTTGACCATCACACAATTTTGCTGATACTGCATACAATGTTCTCCTGCTTCTGCTCGCTTCACTAAGCATCAGATCATGTAACTCTTTCCAGATTTTTTTCTGAAAACTGCCTGCTCATTTTTTCTTAGAGATCAATTGTAGAGATCAATGGTATTCCATTAGATTTATATACCACAACTTGTTCAGCCATTCCCCAATTGATAATCTCCTCCTAGTTTCCAATTCTTTGCTACCACAAAAAGAACTGTTTTAAATATTTTTGTCCATGTGGGTCCTTTCCCCCTCTTTAGGATCTCTTTGGGATATAGATCTAATAGTGGCATTGTTGAATCAAAGGGTATCCAGAGTTTGGTTTTCCTTTGGGTATAATTTCAAATTGCTCTCCAAAATGGTTGGATCAATTAAAAAATTTCACTTACAGTTTATTGGTGTTAGGGTGAAAAGTCTTAAAGAAAAGTTGTATACTAAAGATCAAAAAGGAAAATAAACTTTTTTCTATTATGTCAAATTATAGAAGTTTTGACCAGCATAAAATTAATGAAAATAGAATAAGAAAAGGAACAATAGACTGGGAAATATTTCCATCAAACAAAAATCTGAATAGTTTGAATAAACTTAATGAGCAAGGAATCTAATACAGCTATATTATATCACAGACTTTTAAATATATAAATAACATATAATGTATACATATTGGTCAAAATATAAAAAGAAATGAAAGAATATTTGAAGAAAGTATTCAAAATTTCTCATAGAAAGATAAATAATAGTGTTTTTAAAATTTGAGCTCATGCTCTAAAAAAATTGAAAAAATACAGCAATAGCTCATGTTGGAGTGACAACATTATTTTAATGGAATTGTGGATTCATTCAACTATTTTAGATATCTGTTATTGTACAAGAAAAGATACTTAACTTTTCTTGCCATTCGATTCAGTGATCACAATATTAGGAACTTTTCCCAGAAAAATCAGGCAGTAATCAAGGTTCAATAGTGAGGCGCTTTTTAGTATCAAAGAAACAGAAATGATATGGGTACATAAAAACTGCAAAACAGCTGCAAAAACTATTAATATGAATGCAATGGGATATTACTTTATAGTTAGAGTAAAAACATGAAGTATTTATGGACACAAAGGAATAAAAGATGTAGGATGAAATAAGTGAAAGTAGAACAACAATATTCACAATTATCACAATTATCAAAACTATGGGGCTGAAAAAGATCATTACAAGGGACTCATTCTTCATAAATGGAAGAGAAAAATGATGACGGTAGACACAGGCAAAAAGCAGAAGAAAATAAGGACTATTGCTAAGTCAGGATGCTATGTACATTAGCAGAAATTATTATCTTCTTTAGTGGTTTTGTTTAATTGCTTTTCTTTGTTATTTCCAGAGAAGAAGGGAGGGAAGGTTTATTTTGTCTTCTTTTCTTAAAAAAGATAATGATGGTAATTTAAAGGAATCAATAAAATATACTTAAGAAGGGAAGGGAAAGAAAGTTATTAGTAGAGCACTGTCACTTGGACCCTGGAATTGATTAAATTCAAAATTGTCAGCAATACGAAGAACAGGAAATGTGAAGTAACATACTAAATCTATATAGCACTTTAAGACTGTAAAATCCTTCTCCAAAAGGATTTTATCCAATATTCAAACTAGGCATCTTATTAAGTAATTCTAATATCAATACTATTCTAAAAATATGGAAATAGCAGTGAATGTGTCAGGTCCACATAGAGACTGACCATCAGCAGAAGATTCCTATCTAGATCTTCCTGAATAGAAATCTATCACTTTTTCTACACCCTACACTGCATCTAGAATTTACATTCTATATAATATTCAAGTCTGGTTTTTGAATAGATTTTACAATTCTACTGTATACTTTAATCAAAAACCTCAAAACAACTGAACTTTACACATTTTTTGGTATTTTAAGAATGACAATACAAGTTGTGCTTTAAGATACAATGCATGTTTTTCTCCAATGTAATAGTGAGAGTTGCCACTCTCAAAATAAATTAAAAGCATTGTTCCAGAGCTGTTTGCAATTAATGTCAATGCCATTATCCACACTCAGGCTAGCCCACCAAATGAGGCAGTACAAATACCCTATAAACATTAAACTGTTCTGAAAGCATGGTACACTTGATCACTGATTACATAATTACTTCAGTGAAGAGTCTGAAACCAAAATAATTAAGAAAATGATGTACTTTAAAATTCATAAATAAGAAGTTTAGAAAAATTGAAAATGGCTTCATTTTGAAATATAATAGAAATCAGAGTGTGGTTCTATAAAGTTGTACTTGGGAGTTCACTATTTTGCATCTTCAAAGACATGATGTAATGAGGATGAGTTTTGTCTCGTTTCTATTTTTGCTCTTCTTGTGGTTTTATTGTTAGAGGAAACTTTACCTGTGTAGTATGGCATTGGCTTTGCACAGTTTGTATATAGTTTTACTGGGTTGTCTGAGGCCACACGGACAGTATTAGTCAATGTTTGATCTTGAGCACTTAATTTCCCAACTCCAAGGTCAGCTCTCTTAAACACTCTTCACATTGCTTGTTGAGGCCATTTTCCCTTGGAATTATATGTCAGTCTTGTCAAAGAGGAACATGACTTGTTAAAAACAAAGAAAATTAAAAACAAAAGCAAAATACTAAGAACTAAACTATTTTCTCCAAATAATTGATATGAAAAAAATAATTATTTTCATTAGGGTCATCAAAATTTGCCCTGTTGAAAATAACGAAATATTTTTGAAAGGTCCCTTTTATTAAAAAAAGAAGAAAAAGGAAACAACAATATGTTAAGAAAGAGAATAAGTGAAAGAGAGTCTAGAAGCCCTCCTTGACTTATACTGGTTTTACTATCTTAAGTAATTCATCCAACCTTTCAGGGTCCCTTACAAACCTCTGATAGTCTAAGTCGCAGAGCAGGTGTGGATATGTATTGGTTGCAGTAGTTTTCTTAGCAGTATATCACTATAACAAGCAACTCACAGCTCCTGATGCCCCTCTCCACCCAAAAGAATCACCAGAGACAAAAACAATAATTTAAAAAAATAGAAATCTGAAAATGGATGATAAAATTTAACTGTTGTAGTTTGCAGCATCATTTCTGAGGGAAAATTCATTCATTCTTTAGGATATAGAAACAATAGAAACAATAAAACAATAAAATAAAAACAATAAAAATAAAAACAATAAAATCTTGATCTCAAATTTAACCCTTTGAAGTTCTAGGGAACTTCACAATTCTATTGTAGCTGAATAAAGAAACCACTCAAATATTTCAATCACAGTTTTTTTTTTTTAACAAAAAGTATAGCTCTTAGAGCTTACAATTTACTATCTTAAGTTCTATTAACATGAGAGGAAAATACTTCTAAGATAATCCTATATTCTTCTTTCAAAACTCCTCTCTCGGAATGGCTTGGTGGTGCAGTGGATAGAGCACTGGCCCTGCAGTCAGGAGTACCTGAGTTCAAATCGGCCTCAGACACTTAATAATTAGCTAGCTATGTGGCCTTGGACAAGCCACTTAACTCCATTTGCCTTGCAAAAAAAAAACAAAAAAAAACCAAAAGGAAACTCCCCTCTCCTACTGATACCTTAGACCATACAGTAAGACTCCTTTCACTTGTCATCATGGTCCTCTTTGAGAGCAAAGGGCATTCAGCAATCTCTATGAAATCTGCATATGCATATGTGTATATACATACAGGCATATATGTATATATATAATTTTATACATAATTATATTTGTCAATTCTTTCTCTGGATGCAGGAATCATCTTTCTTCATATACTTTTTATAGTTAATTCTTTGAAAAGCATGTGAGACATTAATATAATATTAGCCAGTTGTTATATTGATTAGTTTGGCTAAACACTTTCTTGCCACTATTTTATTTGTAAATTCTATCATTTATTTTGCTGGAAGGCATGACTATCTGAGAAGGAAAGAGAATGAAAAAATTTAGAAATTAATGTAATATACAAGCACTATCTGAGAAGGCAAGGAGTGTAAATAAATTTGGAAATTAAGATAATATAAAAATTATATTAATAACATTTTAAAACAGAAAATTTCTGAACAGAATCAATCACAATGGTCTTATTAGGGCAGATTTCATAGAGATTGCTGAATGCCCTTTGCTCTCAAAGAGGACCATGATGACAAGTGAAAGGAGTCTTACTGTATGGTCTAAGGTATCAGTAGGAGAGGGGAGTTTCCTTTTTTTTTTTTTTTTTTTTTTTGCAAGGCAAATGGGGTTAAGTGGCTTGCCCAAGGCCACATAGCTAGCTAATTATTAAGTGTCTGAGGCCGATTTGAACTCAGGTACTCCTGACTGCAGGGCCAGTGCTCTATCCACTGCACCACCAAGCCATTCCGTTCCGAGAGAGGAGTTTTGAAAGAAGAATATAGGATTATCTTAGAAGTATTTTCCTCTCATGTTAATAGAACTTAAGAAAGTAAATTGTAAGCTCTAAGAGCTATACTTTTTGTTAAAAAAAAAATCTTTGATTGAAATATTTGAGTGGTTTTATATATATATGCAATAGATGAGTTCTAGAACAAAGTTATGAAGCTATAAATTGAGATAGTCATCATTTGAACCCAAGGCTGTTGATGAAAAAGTCAGCACTGTTTTCCCTATAATGCTGTTTTGTGTGCATATTATTATTGCTTCTTCATTTTGTATACATTTATATACAGTTTATATTCACTCCCATTTTATATACATTCCCATTCTTTTCTATGTACTAAATTTCTATACTGTCTATCCCAATGAAGTCTTTGGTGAATTCTAGTAAACATCTATTTTAATATAATTTTTGTCCATGTTTATGCAAACCACAATTTGATTGTGAGTGTGGATAAAGCACTCTTTCAAGAGTTAAAGACCTATGGTTTAAATTCAAATTTTACTTCTTATATTCCTTAAATAACTTTGGGCAAGTCATTTAATCTTCTTAGGTTTAAGTTTCCTCAGTTCCAAAATGAGGGGGGAGGCGGAGCCAAATTTGGCAGGTAGTAAATAAACACAAATGCCTACTGCCTGTTAAGCACTCTGCTAATTCAAGTGCAACACAGACAAAAAGATAGTTCCTTTGCTCAAGTAGCTCATTAAACTCGCAAGAATTTTAATGGAGGAAACAACATGCAGATAACTGGACAAGCAATGGAAGGAAGACACTAGAATTAAGGGAAATTAGGACAGGCTATAAGTAGAAAGTATGGTTTTAATTGCAACATGAAGGAAACAAGGGGAGAGAGAGAGAGAGAGAGAGAGAGAGAGAGAGAGAGAGAGAGAGAGAGATGAAAATGTGAAAATGGACAAAATTCTAGTCTTTGGGGAATAGCTCAGAGTTGAGTATCTTGTTTGAAGAATGAAGAAAAAGAAAGTCAATCATTGGTTGAGAATACATAGGAGTAATGTGTAAGAAGACTGGAAAGCTAAGACTGGAAGGCACATTAAGAAGCACTTTGAATGACAAACAAAATATTTTATGTTGAACCTGGAAATGATAGGGAATGACTGGTGTTATTGGACAGGGGAGGTGGGGATGACATGGACAGAGATGACCTTTGAAGTCCCATTAGTTCTGCTTCATTGATCTGATGAGGTAGATGTTACTCTTTCAGCACAGTACAAACTGACAAGTTCTCTCAATTTGAAAAATCATTGTTTCATGGCCAGCCTTTCTAGTTCAGTGAGGTTAGTCACCTAGTGCCATCAGGATAAATTTTATTTATTCATTTTTATTGTTGTTGTTACTTGAGCCAGCCGGGAACTGGACTATCACTTCCAGCAAGGAGCTACCCTGACTGAGATAATAAATTGTCTATCAGTGATACTGAGCTCTTAGAAATAAACTTGATAGGAAATCTGAGGAAAAAAAGAAAAGGGCTCCTAGCAACAGGAGTTACAAGATATATAGTGGGTCCTACCTGCCCATTCAACTATAGGGGTCGAGAGAATTAATCAAGACAGATGTCACATATATCCTCTACTTCAAGGCAATATGACATATTCAATTTTAAAGAACTGGGTTCAAGTCCTGTCTCTGATAAGTAGTCATACTGAAATCTGGGGCAATTCACACACAGCATCTGAGTATTATAGGGAACTATTGGAAACAATAATTTGAAGAGAAGATACCAATTTGAATTGTAGTTTTCTTGCCAGGGAGTTATTACCTGTACACCCTAAAATTTTAATTCTCTTCTCTGTCCCTATTTAGCGTTCAGTTATCATAGCAATATGTTGTATCAACAGCACCGTCAGTAGAAGCAAGTACAATGTTCCAGATACTGTGTTAAGTAAGGGTTTTACAAATATACTATTTGGTCCCTTTCATAATCCTGGAAAGTAAGTACTATTCATATTTTCCAGATAAATAAAAAATAAAATGTTATATTCTTGAATTGTTTCTTCCTGATTATTTATAATATTTCCTCTTTGACCTAGGAACTCTATATTGCATATAATATTGCCAGGAGTTTTCATTTGGGGATCTTCTTCAGGAGATGATTGGTAAATTCTTTCCATTTCTATTTTGCCCTCTCTGGTTCTAGGGCCATTTTCCTTGATATTTTCTTGAAAGATGATGTATAGATTCTTTTTCAGATTATGACTTCCAGGTAAGGTAATAATTTTTCATTTTTCTTGAATCCAGTATCAAGGTAAATTGTTTCTCCGATGCAATATTTCATATTGTGTGATATTTTTTCATTCCTTTGGCTGTGTTTTATTATTTATTGATTTCTCTTAACATTATTAGTTTCCCTTTGCTCAATTCTAATTGTTATAGAATCATTTTTTTAGGTTTTTTGCAAGGCAAACGGGGGTTAAGTGGCTTGCCCAAGGCCACACAGCTAGGTAATTACTAAGTGTCTGAGCCGGATTTGAACCCAGGTACTCCTGATTCCAGGGTGGGTGCTTTATCCACTGTGCCACCTAGCCGCCCCTATAGAATCATTTTCTTCAATGAACTTTTATATCTCTTTTACCATTTACCCTAGTGTATTTTTTTAGGATGCTATTTTTTTCAATATTTTTGTTTTTTTCCTTATCAAGCTATTGGCTTATTTTTCATGAGTTTCCTGCATCACTCATTTCTTTCCCCATTTTTTTCCTATGCTGATTTTATATGATTTTCAAAATTTTTCCAGCTCTGCTATGGTCTGGACAAATTTAGTTTTTCTTGGAGTCTTTGACTTTGTTGTCTTCTGAGTATATGTTTTTGATCTTCCTTGTCAGCAGAGTAACTTTCGATGTTCAGAATTTTTTCCATTGTTTACTCATGTCTCAGTCTATTTCTTGGCTTTTAACTCTTTGTTAAAGTAGTACTTTGTTTTCAGGTAGAGTGTGTCCTGTCCTAAGCTTCAAGGGTTTTGTGCATCTATTTGTCAGAGATGCTTGTAAGAATCTGTAAGTCTTCAGTTCTTACTAAAGAGAGGTATGTTTACTATTCTCCTGACCTGTTCTCTGGTCTGGGAGCAAATAGAAGCATTCCTTTCTGGAAGCACAAGGAGGGACCTGTTTCCACTGTGGGAGTGCAATCTGGTGGGCTGGTGCTCCTTCTCTCACTACAACTGCCAGTCAGTACTGCAACCTGGATCCAAATAGGGACATCTTATAGAGTCCTGCCTCAATGCAAGCAAAGGGATTCCTGTAATTTCTTTATATCTAGTGGTTGATCCCCTGACTCTCCATGAGTAGAGTTGCAGAAGTTACTACTGCTGTGGCTGATTCAGTGACTTGAAGTCTCTCTTGGTTTGCTGGGTCTTTGTCTATACTATGGGGCTTAAACCTGATTGTGCTTCAATTTTACCCAGTGCAGTAGTCTTTTCCTACTAATCTTCCAAGTTCTCTTGGATGGGAAAATTGTTTCACCCCATCATTTTGTGGGTTCTGCTGTTCTGAATTGTTTTAAGGCATTATTTAAAGATATTAAAAGGGTTTTTGAGGAGAGCTCAGATAAGTTGCTGCCTTTTCCCTGCCATCTTGACTCAGCCTCCCCATATTGGTATATTACTGAGAAAGAACTAACAATATTTATTAATTTATTGGGTAACTTCAAAGGGAAAGACTATTTGAAATAGGGGATATAAGACAACATGTCATCTTTCACTGAAAGTTGTAATAAGTAAATATTTCAATAAAATGTCAGAAGAAGTAAGGAATCATTTAGCAAGCATTCTCTGAGAAATGAAGGGCATTACAAATAATCTGGCCAGGATGCTGTTGCAAATTATTAACTTATACTGAGGGTTATGAAGATTTATCCATGCAATATGCACTACCACTATAGGACTTGCTCTTGCACTTAGACCCTGCCATCTACCTCCATGTGGTTTCAGTTTTCTAGTTCCCTTATTGTCTAATCTTTGGAAATAGAGTAAAATGAAGGAAATCTTTAGCAAAGATTTCCCTAAATAATAGACAGCCCCCCCGCAGTACATCAGATTATACTAATCTAACTCTCTACCCCTGAAAGCTCCGCAACACTCCAGGACTAGAGATATTTCACCCAGAATTCCCTCTACATGAACCTCAAGAGCTAATTCTATCTCCTTCCCCAGGATGACAACCTTTTCAAAAGGTACAGTGTTTCATAAGACTCAGGCATATCCTCAAGGGCCATAGCCTCATGAGAAATGTAGTCCGTTCAATTAGACAGGCCCCCATTATAAATATGAAGAATTTTTATTAGCTTAAAATCCTTGAGAATTCCATAGAAAACATTGGATGAGGAAGGAAAGGAAAAATTAATGACCACAGTGTCCCAGTTACAACTACATCATAGTGCTAATGAGTCTCATTAAAGTATAAGATCACTCTGTGCTATGGTACCAACAATACTCTGACATTTAATTAGCCAACCTTCTCAAAAGAAAATATGTGACCAGTAAAGAATCCCTTGCTACTATTGACAAAGAACTTAAATTTCAGGTCATAGAAAGGGTGGATCACTAGGATTATTGTCACAAAGAAAGAATAATACATTCTATAAACAGAAGGGAAAATAGATGAGTGTAAAATCATATAATGATTTTTCTCAAAAGAAGAAAGTAATTGAATTTATACTCAAGTCATATTCCTAGGACCAATGCAAACTCATTTTCAAGGAGAATTGTATTTTTTTTCAACATTCATCTTTAATGTAAATATGTTTATCATTATAAGGAGAGAATATGCCTGGATCAGTTCTAACCAAGCTGCAAAGAATGAAGGAAATAATATATTGACAGTAAATACAACAAGTATCTAAAGACCAGTTAACTCAGTTTAATAAACACACCTGTGCACCTAATTATCTCATTGTCTATCTCTATCTCTTTAACTATATTTATATCATCTTTATATAATCTCTATATTTATCTTTCTATCTATCAGTCTATCTATCTATCTATCTTTCCTTCTTTCTTTAGATCTATCTGTCTAATAGAATTAAATCTACTGGGACCAATGGGTTCAAAGCATGTGAAATAGTCCTCAGTGGTGCTGCCCTTGTCTCTTTTAATCCTAATTCTCATTGATAGTGGTTCATATACACAAAATTTATCTGGAGAATGGTATTTCATATCCTATAATTTGGATCCTAGGGTCTGCATTCATTGTTCACCAAAAAAAAACCTAATTTTTTTTTCCTGTTGATTGATTTTTTTTTTTTGTCATGAGACTCTGGGAGTAAACTATAAATCTTCATCTTCTAGCTCTACAGACTGTTCACTGGTATCATAGTCAGTAGAATTATCAGCCATTTTTAAAAAGTCCTTACCAAAAATTCCCTCTAGGGCAATACGAAATAAAGAGTAGCTGCTTATACATATTTCACTAAATTTTTTAACTCTTGAAATTCTTTTCAGCAAAAAAAAATAATTTTAAGAGAGCACTTTTCCTCTCATAAGGTAACTGGTCATGGTATCTTTATAATTTGGTGATCAGAATTTCTTTGAGCTGCCCAGTACCTTAATTCATTTGCTAATACTGCACACATTCTATTAAGTGGCACTAATTGCATTGAGAATGGAAATTAATTGAGAAGCCCTTGCTATCTGTGCTTAGTTCCATGAACTTACACATTATCTTCCAAGCTAATTCCAAGTAAGCAGCAATTTCACACAGAGTCTGCACATTCCATGACCTAATATGAACAAATGTATGTGTAATTTGCCAGAGCAGTGCTACTGAAATGATGTGATTCAATGTAGCCAAAGAACATAAAAATGACAATATAGTTATTTCCCAATTACCCACATTTGCAGGGAACGAGTGCTTTAGTGTGAAGTGTAATTGATTCCTAATTATTACACTTTTGGAGAAAGGCCACAGTCCATAACTTCATTAAACAGTGATAACACAAATAACTATTCATAAGGAAAGAATTAGCATATACTATATGCTTATTTACTTTCTAATCTGTAAATATTTGGGGTTCCGTGCTGTGGGAAGATACCATTTCAGTAGAAAAGGGTATTTTAATGCCCACTGACTGGTAACACAAAAATTGTCTGATTTTACTTGAAGACTATAGTTTAGACTCCATTTAAAGTCTCTATGACAAAGGCCAACATCTTTGGTAAGTTTATCATTGCCTGTTGTACTTGAAATCCATGATGTCAGAGTCATGGAATAGGGTTGTTTCTTTTGCTATTGGTCTTAAGGAATTTTGAATAATTTTGTCAACTTTTAAAGAAATTTGTTACTACAGAGAAGGTTTGCTTAGGGCATTTTTCTTTATCAAAATTTCATGTTGTCACCACACAACAACAACAATGTGATCACATATCCTGTATAACATTGAATAATTTATTTTGTGAAATAGACATCAAATATATTTATATATGTTTGTATTTTGTGACTATATATATATATATATGAGAATGTATTGCCCTATTAATATATTTATCAAAACATGTATAGATTATTCTTACTCAAATGTTTATATAGAAGACTTAAGAAATATTTAGATCTAATGCTATTCTGGTGCTACCTACTTTTTGAGAATGATATTAGAGTATTTATCTCTGTCTCTGATGTTTTCACTACAAGAAAAATAAAAATCCTCAGGCTCCTTAAAATTGTGCCACCTCATTACAGACTTCTAGGTATATTTCATCTAGTTCAGCTAATTGTTCCCATCATTGTACAACTACTATTAACATTTTCTCTTATCTTCTCTTTATATATCCTTAACTACAATATTATTAACTCATGTCATATCTTCACTTTGATTGATGATAAAAATTGTAGATCTTTTTCATCTTTTGTATTCTTGTCTCCTTTCCCATTTTATAATGAAATTTCTTCTTTTAATTGGCTTTATTTTTCTAAATATATGTTATGAATGTTTTTCAATATTCATCTATCTACCTAAGGATATTTTTAACTTACAAAATTTCCTCCCTTCCCACCCTCCTCCCCTCAGAGGTGAACAGTCAGGTTAATATTTCACATTATACATTTGTGTTAAGCATGTTTGCAGATTAGTCATTTTGGGTATGAGGAATTAGGATTGAGGACAAGAAATACATAAGAATTTTTTTTTTACATATTGAATGGAATGTTCTTCAGATTCTGAAGGTTTTTATCCTGTTTTTCTTTCTCTGGATGGGGATAGTATTGTTCACAGTTGTGCTAATAGGGTTGTCCTAGCTCTTTCAACTGCTGAGAGGAGCTGCATCTTTCAAGACTGATCAACTCACAATGTTATTGTTGTTGTGTGCATTGCTCTCTTGGTTCTGCTTCTTTCCCTCAGCATCAGTTCCTGTAACTCATTCCATGCTTCTCTAGAGTCTGACTTTTTATGCTTTCTTATAGAACAATAATATTCCATAATATTCACGTATCATAGCTTATTTAGGCATTCCCCAATTTCCATTTCTTTGCCACCACAAAAAAAAAAAAAAAACCCTTGCTATGAATATTTTGGGACATGTGAGACTTTTCCCATTTTTGATGATTTATTCTGGATATAGACCTAGAATTGGAATTGTTGGGTCAAAGGATATGAACAGCTTTATATCTCTTTGGGCATATTGCTCTCCAGAACGGTTGGATCCATTTGCAACTCCACAAGCAATGCATCAGTGTGCCAAACCTCTCACAGCTTCTCCAACATTGATCATTTTCCCTTTTTCTCATCTTAGCCAATCTGATAGGTGTGAGATAATACTTCAGAGTTATTTTAATTTGCATTTCTCTAATCAATAATAATTTGAAACATTTTTCATATGATTATATGTAGCTTTAATTTCTTCATTTGAAAACTGTTTATTCATATCTTTTGACCATTTATCAATTGGGGAATGACTTGCAACCTTATAAATGTGATGCAATTCTCGATATATTTTAGAAACGAGGCCTCTATCAAAATTCCTAGTTGTGAAAATTGTTTCCCAACTATCTGTTTTCCTTATAATTTTGACAGCATTGATTTTATTAGTGCAAAAACTTTTTTTAATTTAATATAATCAAAATCATTCATTTTGCAGTTTATAATATATGATTTTTCTTGTTTGGTCATAAATTTATCCACTTTTCATAGATCGGATAGATAGAGTTTTTTGAACTATTAATATCGTTATGTCTAAATCCCATTTTGATCTTATTTTGGTGTAGTGTGTGAGATGTGAGTCTAAGCCTAGTTTTTGCCATACTATTTTCCACTTTTCCCAACAATTTTTGTCAACTTATGAGTTCTTATCCCAGAAGCTAATGTCTTTGGGTTTGTCAAATAGAAGATTACTGTGGTCACTTACTACTGTCTCTTTTGAACATATCCTAATCCACTGATCTAATAGTCTAATCCTGTGGTTTTTTTAGGTTTTTGCAAGGCAAACGTGGTTAAGTGGCTTGCCCAAGACCACACAACTAGGTAATTATTAAGTGTCTGAGGCCAGATTTGAACTCAGGTACTCCTGATTCCAAGGCCGGTGCTCTATCCACTGCACCACCTAGCCACCCCTATTACTCTATTTCTTAACCAGTACCAGGTAGTTTTGATGACTGTTGGTTTTTAGTATAATTTTACATCTGTTAGAGCTAGGTCACCTTTCTTTACATTTTTTTCATCAGTTCCCTTGGTATTCTTGAGCTTTTCTTGCTCCAAATGAAATTTGTTAACATTTTTTTTAATATTTCTAATACTATATGGAATGGTAAGGGTGATAAAAGGCATCATTGTTTCACTCCTGATCTTATGGCAAATGCTCAGATTTTATCCTCATTACAAATAATATTTCTTGATGGTTTTCGATAGATACTGCTTGTTATTTTAAAGAATACTCCATGTATTCCTATACTTTCTAAAGTTTTTATTAGGAATGAATGTTGTATTTTATCAAAGACTTTTTTAGTACCAATTGAGGTAATATGATTTTTATTGGTTTTCCTATTCATATGTTCAATTATGTTGATTGTTTTCCTAATATTGAACCATCCCTGCCTGTCTAGTATAAATCCTACCTGATCATGGTCTATTATTCTAGTAATAACTTGCTACAATTTCATTAGCAAAATTTTATTTAAGAGTTTTGCATCCATGTTCATGAGGGAGATTGGTCTATAATTGTATTTGTCTTTTTTTGGTTCTCTCTGTTTAAGCATCAACACCATGTTGGCGTCATAAATGGAATTTGGTAGAACTTCTATTTTTTCAATAATTTATGTAGAATAGGAATTAATTGTTCCTTAAATGTTTGGTAGAATTCACGTGTAAATCCATTTGGACCTGGAGACTTTTTCTTAGCGAGTTCATTGATGTTTTCCTCAATTCCATTTTCTGAAATGGGGTTATTTAAGTATGTTATTTCCTCTTCTGTTAATCTGGGCAGTTTGATTTTTATAAATATTCATTCATTTGATTCAGGTTATCAAATTCATTGCCATACAGTTCAGCAAAGTAGCTCCAAATTATCTCTTTAATTTCCTCCTCTTTGGTGATTATTTCACCCTTTTCATTTTTGATACCGGTAATTTTTTATCCTCTTTTTTAAAGCAGATTAACCAAATGTTTATTTATTTTATTGGTTTTTTTCATAAAAAAAATCTTAGTTTTATTTATTAGATCAATGATTTTCTTGCTTTCATATCCTTAAATTTCAACATATTGACTTTACTGATTTAATGTTCCTGCTCATTTTTTAAAATTGAATTTTTCCTTCAGTCTTTTTTATGACACAATTTGACCCCTGATTTTCCCCTCACTTTTTTATTTGTAAGATTTTTTAAAGTATATATTCAAATTGTGTGTTGCTTATGATGACTACATCTCTTCAATTATAAAAAAATTCAAAGTCTGCTGATACAGGTGATTTTTTCAACTTTTTAGTTTGCTTCATTATGAACATTGATGCGCATTATTTAAACTTCAATATGACAATTCAATTAGTGTTATTTTTGTTTTATCCAACTCCTTCCGTTTTTTAAAACAAATAACTTCTTGAAAAAGTATTTTATGTCGTATTTTTCACATTTTTATTCTTTATTTTTGATATGTATGAATTGTGTTTTCATTCACATGTTATTGCTACAATTACATACAGGAAGTTACTTCAGGAATATTTCTTCATATCAGTAAGGAATCATTTAACCCATTAAAACGATGATCTTTGTTTTTTGTATTAAGATTCTGTCTTCACCATTTTCAGGGTGTTAATTGTCTTTATATAAAAAAATTTTGATGATGTATAGATGTGTACTTATTGTGCAGTTTCTAAATTTTCATTCTCATTCCTCATTTATGAAAAATTCTAGAAAACACCCATACTTGAATTGAATAAGCAACTCAGTGCCAAAATATATATACTATCTGAAAGATTTTCCCATGTTCTTTTTTCCCCATGTTCTTTTTTAAAAAAATATCCATCTCTTGTTTCCCTGTTATAGATGGTGTATCAAGTATTATTTTCATTTTGATTTTTGTGCAAATATTTATCTTGCATATTTCCATAAAATAGTACCAAATATACCATGACATTAGGATTCTTTCTACCTTTGGACAGAAAAGAACACCAACTCTCATCCAACTTCTTTAATTGACTCTACTAGGGGAAACTGTGAGTCCTTGTTTTTATCCATTTGTACCTTTCATCTTGCTTTTGTATAATGTATAGGAAGGATGTCAAGAAGCATATAATTGTGTTCCTGCAGAATTATGTCCATTAATTGATGATAAGACAAATATCTCTGATTTAGAATGTTAGTTGCTAAGTTATTGTCTAAAAGTGGGGATGTTTTGTGCCCTCATTCCCTTTTCTGTCACTGTCACAGTAGAACAAGTGAGGCTGTCATACTCCCAAGGACAATGTCTAGCTTTCTTTGTTTAATGAGCTCCCATGGCAAAAGAAATCTTTATCATCATGGGGTGAAGTCTATTGGAGATGAGCCTGTCTCTGTTCTTAGAAAAGTTTACTTTAAAGAGAGAGGGAGATGAAAAGAAAGGGAGACTGAGTCTGTTGCCAACATGATATTTGAAGGTCTTCGAAGTTGGACAAATCTTCCAAAACCTGAACTTTATCAGAAAAATATTTGAGCATCATCTAAGATGATAAGGCATTGAAAACAGAGTTAGTGTACATAAGAAAAAAGTCTGCTTAGATGATTGAATCAATTTTTCGGGCAGCCTTTGAATAGTCTGCAAATATTCATATTTTTTGTAAAATAAGGTATAAGAATAACTATGCCTTTCTGAGATGAAGAGAAATGTGCTTTTTTTTTTTACTCCTAATAATGATATTGAACTCTAGTTCTGCTAGATACAAGCTAAGGTTTACTGATTCTTATAGTAAAACCTCTGTTTAATTGTGGCTGACCAAGAAAAACTTTGGTTGATTAAGTTGGCCTGAAGTTGAGCATATTTCTAAAAAGTGCAATATTTATTTAGATTGTGTCTGTCATACCTATATCTTAAAAGACTATATATGAATATATACATGTATATACATATGTCCTTTGATATAGATATATGTTTAAAGTTTTTCATATCAAAGAAACAAGACTCTTTAAGGTGAAAAAGATAGGATATTTCATTGAAAATATCATTTAACCTTTTAATTCATCATAATTCTGCTAATCTCTCCTGAACTATTTAAAGCCTATGAAGGGCAGAATCAATATTTTAACTTCAAATCAATATTTTAACTTCAAAATGCAGAGAAATTAGTTATCATTTAAAAAAGCCTTTTACCTTCAGCTCATTGTTTAAAGAAATGTTCTAATTTCCATATTGTGTTGGTCTCATAAAACATAGAAATGTCTGTTAATTTTGCTTTAGTCTTTCCTATAACTGAATCATACTTGAAGAAAATAGCCTGCCACTGCAAATATGTACATTAGATATACTGACAATACCTTTAACTCAACTACACAAAGTCTATCTGTCATCCTGTGGCCCAGTCCAAACACTTCATTATATTGATCTTTTAAGAATGGGGGAAAAAAGGGGGCAGCTAGCTGGTGCAGTAGATAGAGCACCCGCCCTGGAGTCAGGAGTACCTGGATTCAAATTCGGTCTCAGACACTTAATAATTACCTAGCTGTGTGGCCTTGGGCAAGCCACTTAACCCCATTGCCTTGCAAAAAAAAAAAAAAACTTAAAAAAAGGAATGGGGAAAAAAAGAACATGCATATTTCACTAAAAGGGAGCAAGCTCTTACAGTATATTCATAGAAAATATTCATTTGTCAAAGTGACTAAAGATATGAGACATTTATGTAGCAGTATTTGAAAAAGAAGCACCAAGGTAAAATGTGTGAACCAACCCCTCCAATAGGTCAGTCATCTAACTGACACTGGACTCATTCCTAAATTTATTCTTATTATCCCAAACTCTACAATTATCCAGGATTATGTTTGCACATTTCTTCAATGATGAATATACTTTTAACTAATATCCTTGTTGGTAAAATGAGCTCAGAGTTAATCAATTATTACTTATTTAATAAAATGGTTTTATTAAACTATTAATACTTATTTTATAAGTTACTGTATTTTATCTTCTTAAACATTAACTCCCCTAATATATCCCCTAAAATATTCAAGTTAAAAATAAATAATTTATGGGAAATGATAGCAATAAAAGGTTAAAGGGAATTACCTATAGCATTCTACCTCTCAGAAAAATCATAGTCATCATTTATGAGCTATTGGTTAAGATACCTATCAAAGGCTTTGTAATTTATAGAAGAAAAATCACATCAAAATATTTGTATTATACTATGTAAAACAATCTTTAATGAACATGCTATTACAAAGAATTTGGAATTATATATGATGCATAGTATAAATATTCCATACCATTGCTTTTACTTTTGTTCTATTTTGTTCCCTGAATAGAAACAAAGCCCTCAGCCAAAATTTTAAGTGTCTGAATTCTTTATTCAGGAAGCACAATGTATGCATGAATTACTTCCATTCGGAACTAGAAGTTTTGGTTCATGCCATTCACAGGCAATGAAAACTGCTGACTGACATACACATGGGGGATGCTAATCAGATCAAACTGGACATTTTCCTTCCATGAAATCAATGCCGGAATCTGTGATTGTGTTTATATGTCAGCCTCCCAAACAGTTTGAAATGTGAGGATCATGCAGTTTTTATTCAATCTAAAAAACAGAAATGATTCAAATTATTTTCTAACCAAATCTAATAATTTTCAGGCTATTCAATTACAGTGCTTGCATGAAATATTGTTCTTAATATTTTTCCTAAATCACTAAGGTAAAGCTAATGTAAGCATTTAAGAAATAAACATACCTCTGTTATCTGAATGCATCTAAGCTCTCCAAAAACATGATAGAAAAAAATCTAATTCAGAATCTTGAGTAGATAGATGTTCAGGTATTCACAGAAATGTGAAAAATAGTACCAAAAACTCTGGACATTCTGCTGAAGGTTCCAGTCATCACAAGAAGGAAAAGCTTTGAAAAGGGGATAATTTCTTCTCCCTTTTGTTTTCAAATAAATCATTGTTCTTTCCTTATATTCTAAGGATGCTGATGAAGTGTTACCTGGCACAAGTCCAGTAAGTAATTTCCAGGCAATTAACTTAGTTCTAATCCCAAACCAGAATAGTTTGTAGATAGTTTGCAGGCTGGGTACCTTAACAAAGGCGAGTAATTTTGGGAATAGTATAGAGGGAATGATATTAATTTTGATTTTGACCTCTCTGTTTTACCAGCATCGGTATCATGTAGTAGAATCACATCTTAAATTTTATGTATGGTTATTGTCTTTATGAACAGAAAAAGCGAATAAAGTTCTGATTTAAAGTAAATGCCAATATGAATTTTCCGTATATATTTTTGATTGCTGCACACCCAGGACCATCTCCATTTGTCCTGATTCATATTTGGCTACTGGATTCAGATGGCTCCAAAAGAGAAAGACTGGTGACTTAGCACAGCAACACCTGACTGAAATCCAATTCACTTACTTACCGTGGCATCCTCTTCCTAATTTCACAGTCTTCTTTAAGAAAGAAGGAGAAAGAAGGACAAAGACAAACATCAACCAATCAACCTAATCACAAAATATTGGGAAAAAAGAATTATGCATCAGATACAAAATAACTGAATCTTCTGAACACACCAAGAAGTACCAGAAACCAATGTTTCCCAGATGCATGAAGAAAACTGCCAACATTTTTCTGCCATATTCCCTTGTCTCCCCCCACTCCCCATGGCAGTGAACAATATGATGAAGGTTCTATGTGTGCAATTATGTTTTACATATTTCCATATTAGTCATGTTGTAAAAGAAGAATAAGAATTAAAATGAAAAAAATGAGAAAGAAGAAAATCATAGGGGGACAGGTGTGAGAGAAGGAGGGAGAGACAGAAGACCTATATCTGCAAAGTAAAAAGTCAACTACATGGTAAAGACCTAGACCAAAGTTAAACAGGACTGGAGAAGTTGAAGATGCCTAGTCTCATGATAATGTGAGAATTTGCACAAAGCTAGAAATGGGAAGCAACTAAGAATGAGAGATAGGTAACTTGGGAATACGAGAAAGATTCTAAAAGACCAAATGTCCAAGGAAGAAGTCTGAGTATAAAGCCATCTAATAAGCACAACAAATCGCCAGAGAGATTAATAGAATCTGAAGATCAAATGAGCAAAATCTCAGGAAGTATAGAGCGCAAGAATCAAGAATCAAACTACTGTATGAATAAAAATGAACACAAATTCTCTAATAGTGACAGAGTTGACTTGGACCAATTCCAAAATTGTGACTTCGGATTCAAACAAAATGAAAAGATACTTGTAGACTATTTAACATTTAACAAAAGGTTGAGCACTTAGAATAAAATAAAAATATTTAGGAAGAATATAACATGGATTATTATAGGTAAGGCTTTTTCTGCTTTTGCATTTAACAAGATGGCATGCCTGGTCAAAAATATGTTTCTAACCAGAATTACTTCTGACTCCTTATACACTGAAATTTTGTACTTAGTTGATGATTTTAGCCACATTCAAAAATGTCAACTTTAGGGGGTGGCTAGGTGGCAAGTGGATAAATAATATTAATAAATAAATTAAAATAGAGATAAGTGATTTATGAGAATATTATATTTGAATTTTGGTTAGAACTCAGAGCCCTATATGTACGATCAAAGAATACAAGCAAATAAGATCGAAAACTTACAAAGTAAATTGGGGAATCTTGTTACTGAGGTAAAGATTCTGACAGAAAAGATGGCCGCTTTAGAACACACACAAAACCAGAAACGAGAAAAGATTTAATTGATTTAAGAGAAGCAAAAGGCAACAACTTTTAAAATACAAGGCCCCCCCCCAGAGTAAGTTAACATAACAATAAGTGAACTAGAACAACTGACCTTGCAGTTATGATGTACAGAAGTGATTGAATAATCACTTCATAAAATTTCTGACTATGACTATTGAAGAAAATATAAATTTCTATAATAGTGTCTTTCACAGACTGGATCCAACATATCTTGCCAAAAATATTTCACAACATCTTCCATGAGAGCACTGGGGCTGGAATTGGTAAGATTAAAGTTCAAATCTTGTTCCAGACACTAGCTATGTAAATAATTCAACCTCTAACTGCCTTAGTTTCCTTCTCTTTAAAATGGGCAATGATAATAGCACTTACCTCGTTCGATTATTATGAGGATCAAATGAGATAATGTATTTATGAAGTGTTTAGTGCAATGTCTAGCACTTTCTTTCATAGAAAGAAATAGGAGATAATATTGTATTGCTGCTTTTTTCTAGATTTTATTTTTTTAATTATGTGCAAAGATGGTTAATATTCAATTTTTTTGCCAACTTTTATGTCACATTTTTCTACTTCTTTCCCTTCCCACCACAGACAGCAAACAATATGATGAGGATTGTCCATGCACAATTCTGTTTTATATATTTCCATAATAGTTATGTTGTGAAAGAAGAATAAGAATTAAAGTGAAAACACATAAAACAAGTTTTAAAAAGTGAAATTAGTATGCTTTGCTCTGAACTGTCTCCACAAAATTTGTTTTTTTTTCCTCCTCTGGATGAGGATGAAAATTTCCATCAAAATTCTTTTAGAATTGTCCATGATCACTGAACTGTTGAGAGGAGTTGATCATCTGACAATATTGTTAATGTGTACAATATTTTCCTGTTCTCACTTCACTCAGCATCAGTTCATGTCAGTCTTTTCAAGCTTTTCTGAAGCCTGCTCATTCATGATTTCATACAGAACAATAGTACTCCATCACATTATATACCACAATTTGTTCAATCATTCCCCAATTGACAGGCATCTCCTCAATTTCCAATTCTTTGCCCTACAAAAAGAACTGTTATAAATATTTCTGTACATGTGGGGTTTCCCCCCCGCTTTTTATGATAAGATGTTATGGAAGAAGAGTAAAAGAGAGTTTCTAAGGCGAAATATCCACCAGTACGAAAAATTGTAGAAAGGATGAGGACTTTAAAAAGTAATTAGATGCTAGTACTTATTTCTTTATAGATGAATGAACTGATTCCTGAAATCAGCATTCACTCACCTCCATGAATTTACACAATTCTGCTTCCCTGGAATCTATTCCTCTATCATCTATGACTCTCACAAATAATAATATACCTCAAATCCTATTGATAAAACCTGTCCTGATCCCTCTCCCCAGATATGAAAACTCCCTCTTCTGGAATACCTTTTATTTAATTTTCTGTGTTACTCATCTTATCTTCTAAGTAAAATGTAAGTTCAATGAAAGCAAGAATGGTTTCAATTTTATGTTTTGTCCACAGTGATTTGTATATCTTGTATCTCTATTATGCACTAGGTAAGTGTTAAATTTTATGGATGTATAATTAATGGAGAAAAACAGACAAGTGAGGAAAGTTGAGGATTATTGGTTATGATCTACCTATTGTGGAAGTCTCTTGACCTTAAATAGTTTTGATTCCTCCCATGAGTTGAACAGGGAACTTCAGTCTGTGGGAAGTATAAGTCTGTGATCTGTGATATTTGACAACCTGAGAGAAAGGACCATATTAATGATTACCCCATTAAATGAAAGCAAACTAGGAAGACATGGATGAGATGCTTATTAAATGTATGAAAATTTATATATTTTAATTTGTTTGTGTTCAAGCTATGCTACTTTTTAAAAAAATGAACAAAAGTTATATGTGGAATCAATGGACTGTGGTTATAGTAAAAGTTTCCCACTTTATGGAACTTTGGTGAAATAGAACAGCCTCTGTGTTTCGAATATATTAATAGATGAATAATGGTATTGATCACGATAATATTAATGGCGACTTCCAATCCCATGATTTTATAATTTGAATGTCCCTTATACTTCCAATGATCTGTGACTCTAATAATTTATATGTAACATAGATTTGAAACAGAAATAGATAGAAAGATAAATATTTTTAAGATTTTAGGAAAGAATTTGAATTTTTCATGCTATTCTTCTGATAAAGAGGAAGAGAAATAGGCTATGTGGTAGTACAACTAAATGAATTCACAATTGTTTGAATGGCCAGATCCAGTATCAATAATATTTTGTTTTGCAAAGAATTTGAGAATAGATTGACTCAAATAAAGGGCAGCACTGAGAAGAGAGCTAGGGAAAGGTGATCATAAATCTCATAGTTACCAAAGGAATTTGGAAACTGAGTGGCAAGGAGTAAACAAATAACTGTTTTAAAATAATTGCTGGCTACAAATTTATTATATTTTTAAATAATGAAATAATAATTATAAGGATAAAATGAGTTAAATTATTTAGAAATCTGAAATGATATATAATTGATAAGAAACATGTAAGAAAAATCATGCACACAAGAAGGAAAAGAGAGGATATAAGCACATTTAAAAAATTTTTAAATGTATCTTTGAAAAACAGTGCTTATAATTAACTGAGTTATAGAAAAAGGCAAATATTAAGAGTTGCAATTCACAAGCTACTAGTCCACCTTTTTGATTTTCTAGATGAGGAAACTGAGGATTATAGTTTTACACTTCTTTAGAAGGAAAGACAGAATTGGGGTAATAATAATAATAATAATAATAATACCATAAAATGGTCCAGAAACTTGAAAACAGAAAACAAAGTGACAATTAAAAGAATATGGAGATAATTTTTTTTTAAATTGCTTATTCTAAAAACTCCAAGGAAATAGTGATTAAACTTAATAATTGCAATGATAAACACAGGAACTCAAAATGAAACCCATGATCTACTCTGTAAGTCTGAGTCTAATTGTTTCCCTACCTTTATCATTTTATATAGATGGATGATATATATATATATATATATATATATATATATATTTACACACACACACACGCACATATATATATATATAGTTTTATTATCTTAGGTATTAAACCATTATCAGATAAAATTGATATAAATATTAGGTAAGAATTATTATAAGAATAATTTCTGCTAGACACTTTTCCATTTTCTCATTATTTTAAATTAAATGCTGTGTTTTGCTAAGGTAGCTTGTTTCCCATTGTATCCTACAGTAAGTTATTGAACTCTAGTGTTTCTGGTTGTCTTTTAATTTTCTCTCTATTAATTAATCAATAGCAGATGATTGTGATGAGTACTGATTTAAAATAGAGTCATGTTTAAGTTTGCTTCTTCTCAACATTTCCCTTGATAGTCTAGAACTTATTTTTCATCTTGGTAGTTCACTGAGTAAATTGGTAAAAGTATAAATTAATTTTACTAGCTTATAACTTTTATTACATTGGCATGGACTAACCATGAGGGGGCAGCAGGTGACATAGTGAATAGAGTACCAAACCTGGAGTCAGGAATACTCTTCTTTCTGAGCTCAAATCTGATTTTAGACACTTGCTAGCTATGTGACCCTGGGCTAATTGTTTGGCCCCTGTTTGCCCCATTTTCCTCATCTACAAATGAACTGGAGAAAGAAATGACAAACCACTCCAGTATCTTTGCCAAGAAAACATCAAATGAGATGTTCTGGAACACTTGAACAAAATAAAGGCCTGAGAAGTGAATATTCTTCTAGGTATTTAGTTTGTTCTTAGATTCTTAGGAATGCTTTACAACTGAAATTATGAGTTTTCTGTGTACCTTGCGATGTTGACCCCTAGGCATATTAAATATTTCTTAATCATTTGGAGAGTGGTTTTGCTTTTTATTATTTTTTTCTTACATTATAGAAATGCTGCTGACTTTTGATGATTTATTTTACCTGCAACTTTGATTAATCTACTAATTGTTTCAGTTAGCATATTTGGTGATTCCTTCAGATTTTTGATGTCATCACATCAAAAGCAAACAAGTATGGCTTTTATTTTCTTTTTATGAACCTTTATTTCTTTAATTCTTTTCTCATCTCATTTCTATAAGTGGCATTTACATAGCTACATTAAATAATATGTAGGAAATGATTCATTCTTGCACATACAAAAATTTCTCATATTTTCATATTATATATAATGCTTTATTTGGATATAAATAGAAATATATTATGATTTTATAAAAAAGTTTTCATATGTCTTGACTTTGTAGGATTTTAACATTAGATTTTATTAAAGACCTTTTCTACTGCTATTGAAATGATCTTGTATATTTTGAATGTTATGGTTTTTAATATAGTTAATAAATTTTGTTAGATTTAATATATATCTATGATATATTTAAAATTATTAAAATGTATATTTAATATATTTAATATATATGCTCAAAATAAATATATTGATATATTTAATAGGTAATATATTGTTTTCCAAATTTTGAACCATCCTTACATCCCTGTTATGATTTCCACTTGATCATAAAGAATGATATCTTGGATAAATCACTGTAATCTATTTGATAGGATTAAAATTTGAATTAATGTTCATTAAAAATATGATCTAAATTTTTCTTTAACTCATTTGTATTCCTTAGCATAAATATTAGTATATTTTTCTCATGAAAGGGTTCTGATAGTCCTCTTCCTCAATTTTTGAGACTCATTTGTGAAGTGTGAATACTTACTAAATATTCTTTAAAAGTCTGATGAAATTTTCCCGTCCATCATTATATCCAGAAATTGCATTTTTCCTCTTTGGGTAGTTCCTTTAAAACTAAATCTATTTCATTTTTCCTAACATATTACTTAAGATCTTTATCTGATTTTCTGATAGTTTGATTATTTTACATCTTTGAAGGTATCTTTCCACTTATTTTATATTCTCTGGAAGTTTTAATCTTGTATTAATGTATTAATAATAACACATTCTTCTTCTTATTTCTTTTTAATTTGCAATAATTTCACCTCAAACTTTTGCTATTTTCCATTCACCCCCCCAAAAAAATACAAATCTATCTTCAAAATTATGTCATTCGAACCAGAAATTTCATTGGTTGACTTTCACTCTGTCTATAAGCAATTCCATCTATAAATAATGGTAAGTTTTCAGAATCACTGTTCTGTGGTGTTACTAATGTACTAAAATTGCTACAGGTACAAAGTATGGAGCAAGATGACTTCATTTAAAATACCCTGAAACAGTCCAAATGTCTTTTTAAAAATTATTGTCTGTATCTGATTTTTTGATTGCTAATTATTAGGAGAGCTATTAGACAATGGATTTCTACAACTTGTTTCTCAAGTTGAAAACTGAATATCAATTTCTCTTCTTTTTTCTAATAATTATATATATATATATATAATCAAAGAGGAATGAGTACATTCTTATGAGAAATGTCATATGAGGCTTGGTCAAAATTACACAGGTTTTACCTATTATTATTGTAATAACTGAAATATTGACTATCTTTTAGGAGGCAGATATTCAACTATTTTCTCAGCTATGCAGTTTTTACTTCTTCAGGAGGTCTAATGTTGCATTGGCAAAGTCATTTTGTGCAGCCAGTTTTTTTAGATCTTAAATCATAGACTGAAGATTTAGAGCTAGAAGGAGCCTTAGAAATAATCTAGTTCCAACACTTTCATTTTACGGATGAGGAATCTAAAGCCCAGAGAGTTAACCTCTAGGAGAAACTGCTGAAGGTCTCTCAGGTAGGAAATGGAGAACTAAACTTCTCTGTTTCAAATATACAACCCTCTTTCTATTGCTTCTCCCAATGCTTGATTATTTTTTTTTTATTGCAGTACATCGGATATCTGATAAGACATGGATTATATCTGAGTCACACAGAGGTCTGAATCATTTGCTGGGTATTGCAGATTCAAGATAGAATGAAATGACCCAGAGTAAGTTGTGATTTTTCTTTTATTCCAAAATAATAACCACCTGGCCAGGGACATGGTTTTGCTACCATTGTGAAACACAGCATTTCAGAAAGATATGAGTTCTCCTATTTTTCAGATTTTTGCATGAAAATCTTACACTTCATTGACAGCAGCAATAGCTCTCATTTCCTTTCTCTAAGACTAAGCCACCATTTCTTAGCAGGCAAACCTTCAGAAACTTCATATGTCTAAATAGATTTGATAGATAAGTGAATAACATCAACACAAATATCCCACTTAATGGATGTGCAACTTTTTCAACATCCATTCATTTGTGTGTGAATATACCTTACACGTAGGTGGTCTTTCAGTCAGCTATTCTTCAACTGACCATGACGTGGGGAACACACGGACAAGCAGCCTCCTTGAAGAAGCGGTAATGGAGAACAATGGGATGGATAATCATGAGAGATGATGATGTACCCTCATAAATCCACAGTATGCTGACAAGATTTCAGCTTTCAGAATGACAAACCTCTTCTTATATGAGTTGGAGTGTGAGATGTCAGACTAATCAGTTTATTGTGCCAGAATTGCCTGCACCAATGTATGGCTCAAAAAGCATAGTTATAAAAATATATTTATAGTTGTCATTTAATCTTACAGAATGATAATTTAATGCAAGTTGCCATCGTTATTCTCCATCAATTTAAATAAATATATTGATTATAATTTGGGAACAAAATATATGGTAAACATAAATACAGTGCTGAATTCCCATAAAAAGAATTTATCTTTCTTATTTAACATATTTGTATGTGCTTTTATAAGATGGATAATAATCAAGCTATGCTCTATTTTACTACATAAAACTTATTTTTATTAGGACATTGTAATAAGGATTGCATAGTTTATAGTCAGCAACCAATGTCTCTGACCATCATCATCCTAGCTATGCTGGCAGATAGGAACTTAAGCCCAAGTATGGAAACCCTGGGAGAGTACTCTTTGACAAGCAGCTCATTGTTTTCAAACTTTGTAGTTTGAGTATAATTTATTGGTATTGTCTAATATTAATTATTTTATTTAAAAAACACCCTAAACATTAGCTAGCTAGATGGCAACAAAACCTATTTTCATCTCTGACAGAAAAAAAAATGAAAGCAATTAAAAGAAGTCAGAGCCAAATGAAGTTCTGTTACAATGATAACAACTCTGTCTGTATAGTGCTTTATGGTTACAAATAATTTTATATCCTTGATCCTCAAAAATTCCACTAGTTGTGGTGCAGCCATGGTAATTCAAATTTTACAAAATAAGGAGGAAGATGGGGAAATGGTATTGGCCAGTGACTACAGAGACAGTAAGTTGGCCCCTATTATAAATTTACATTTTTCTTTCACGACTTCTTCTGAGAACTTAAAATATAACAGAGTAACAGAAAATTCACCAGACTATCTGATCAAGAGACCAGGAACTAATTCGTGTTCAGTCACTAGCAGTCACTAATTAGTTGTAAGATATTGTGTAAGTCATTCCACTTGTGAACTTTTGTCTGTAGGAAATAGAAAGATCGAATTGGATTAAATCTATTGCTATAATTTAAACAGTTATTAAAATATTAATATAATTCTCTTTTATAAAATTTTATCTCTCAAAAATATTCAGAAAAAACAGAAAGGCAGAGTTGAAGGAAACTTCAAATGTCAGCCAGTCTAATTCGCACTTGAACAAGATGCAATAATCCCCATTAATCCCCACAAGTAATAAACAGACTTTTTATGAATATCTTCTCCTGAGAGAAAAACCATAACTCTCTTTGGAAGAAAAACAAAGAAACAAATAAAACTTCCAAAAGACAATTATACAATATAAATAGTTGTAATGAATATTGGGGGCTGAGGACAGAGGAAGACAGCATATTTCGGGACATTAAAAAAATACAGACTTTGAAATTAGAAAGATCTAGTTTCATGATTGGCATATGATGACTATGTAACCCTGGGCAAGTCCCATAACCTCTATGAATGTGCTAGGCAAATATTTATCTTTTTCTTTCTTTTTTTTTTTTTTTAGGTTTTTGCAAGGCAAATGGAGTTAAGTGGCTTGCCCAAGGCCACACAGCTAGGTAATTATTAAATGTCTGAGATTGCATTTGAACTCAGGTTCTCCTGACTCCAGGGCCGGCCCTCTATCTACTGTGCCACCTAGCTGCCCCAAATCTTTATTTTTTTAATTGAAATTTTGTTTTATTTTTCCAATTACATGCAAAGGTGGTTTTCAACATTCATTCATTTGCAAGTTCATGGACTCTGTATTTTTCTTCCAAATTCCCTTCCCTCCCCTTGGCAAACTTTTAAAACAAAACGTAGTTCTACATTGGTAGAAAGATGTTCCGCGATAGGGATTCACTACATGAATGACCTGGAATCCTTTATCATCTCATGATTAGATTGCTATAACAGCCTTCTAGTTAGTCTCTCTGTTTCGAGAATTTCATGCATCCTCACCCCTGTCCCCCACACACAAACACCATGCTAATTGAGTCTACTACAAATTTATATTCTTTTAGATCTCCCTAAATAACTATTTCAGTCAATATAAAAGTGATTTGGAAACATTCCACCCCTCAAACAGCACATTCCTCCTTCTCTATCCACTGTCTCACTGAGAAACTTGCTTCATATTTTCCTGAAAATACTTCAGGTTGTTTGGCCTTTTCTCCTTTCCTTTCTATCTCATCACTGAGTTACCTTCTGTCATTTTCTCTTTATCATTGTCTCATATAAGAACGTGCCCCTTCTCTTTTCCAAAGAAAATTCAATGTACATATATATATGCTCCTATTCCACCCTCTCTTCACCCCTCTGTATTTTCATTATTCATTCTCTCCGTTTGTTGGTTGCTTTCATACTGTCATAAAATTTCCCAGGTCTCCCTCACCTTCAAAAATGATAAAAGAAAATGATCACTTGATCCATCCAACTCCACTATCAGTTAGTGTCCTTTCTAATTTTTTGGATAAATTGCTTGAGAAAATCATCTACTATGGAGGACTAAGATGGCGGAGAGAAGACAGGCACAGTTCTAAAGTCTCCTGATCTTTCCTTAAAAATAATTTGAAACAAACCTCTTAACAGAAATTCAATCAACAAAACCCAGGGGAAAAAAAGCCAGGAGAAGAACATCCACCTCAGGAACTGTCTTCCAAGAACATGGGTGAGTCTGGGCGCAGAGGATGGACCCTGCTCGGAGAACAGGACCTGTGAGAGCTTGGAACCCAAATCAGCAGCAGATTAGACTGATTAGCTGCAGGGCTGGAGCTTGGAAGCCTGGGGCCTGAGAACCCGACCAGATTGATTAGCAGAGGGGCTGGAGCCTGGTTTCCCCAGGAGCTTGTGTCAACTAGGGAGCAGAGGCATTGGTGGTGGAGCTGACCTTCTGGAGCTTGCCAGCAGAGCTGGAGCCAGAGTTCCTGGCCAGGAGAGTTACAGACAACTATCCCTGGCCTCCTCTGGTCAGGAGGAACTCAGAGTCCACACCTTCATTTCATCTGAAGCCTAGTCCCAGAACAAAAACAATTACAGACTACCTCTGCCCCAGTGTAAGGCCTAGGAGCAGAACCACCTCAGCTGACAATAGGGAGAGTGATCACCTCACCCCAGGGTAAAGCCCACTGTTGAATGAAGACAAAAGGATTTAAAGGCTTCAGTCACTCCCTCCAGGCCAAAGGAGAGGGCCTCAATCAAGGTCACAGACACTAAGCAACCAGCACCTCCTACTGGCCAGCTGGAGATATTGCACCCAGTGAGCAAAACCTCTAGCATGACCTACTGGCCAAATGGAGATATTACACTCAGCGACTAAAGTCTCTAGGGATCCTGACACCAAACGCCTGTGAACCAGCCCCTCCCCACAACACAAGGTTTTAGGACAATGAAGAAAGGGCAGTACAAAGGAGGGTCCATAGAAAAATTTTTGGAAGGAAAAGACACCAACTCAGAGAGACCTAGAACCTCTGAGAAGAATATGATCTGCTCTCCAGCAAAGAAAGACTCCCTTGAAGAAATAAGGAAGGAGTTTAAAAATCGGTTGGAAAATTTGGGAGAGAAAATTAGCACCTTGCAACAAGAAAACAAATCTTTGAAAAATACAATTGCACAAATGCAAAAGAGAAAATAATTCACTACAAACCTCAATTGGCCAAATGGTAAACTCTTTCAAAAATAGAATTGACCAATTGGAAAAGGAGTTGCAAAAGTTAAATGCAGAATATTCTACTCTAAAAAAATGGAGTTTGTGGAAACTAATGACTTCCCATGAGACAGCAAAACTCTATTAAACAAAACCAAAAAAAAACCAAAGTAGAAAAAATAGAAGAAAATGTAAAATACTTCATCAGCAAAACCACTGACCTGGAGAATAGATTAAAGAGAATTATTAGTCTTCCTGAAAACAATGAAGAGAAAAAAAAGCCTGGACTTAATGTTACAGGATGTAGTGATAGAAAATTGCCCTGATAACGTGGAACCAGAGGGTAAAATAGTTATTGAAAGAATACATTTATCCTCTCTGGAAAGAGATCCTAAAATGAAAATACTAAGGAATATTGTGGCCAAATTCCAGAGCTATCAGATAAAAGAGAAAATCCTGCAAGTAGCAGGAAAGAAACAATTTAAATACCAAGAAGCCACAGCAAGGATTACACGGGAACTGACTGCATCAACATTAAGGGATTGAAGCCCCTGGAATGAGATATTCTGACAAGCAAGGGAGCTTTGGAAATGCAGGCAAGAATGCACTATTTGGCAAAGCTGAACCTTCTCTTTCAGGGAAAAAGATGGACATGTAACAAAATGGAAGAATTCCAACAATTCCTGATGAAGAAAACCAGAGCTAAATAGAAAATTTGGACACCACATAGGAGGTTCAAGAGACACATAAAAAGGTAAAAATAATGGGGTAAAGAAAAAAAAAAAAACTTTCTATCCAGTAAGATGAAACTGGCTATATCCCAGCATGGGGAAAAGATTCTCATGACTCTTGAGAATTGTAACTCTATTACAGAGAATACACTTAGCCAGAAGTGATGGACATTTATGACTTAGCCATGAGACTGCTATCCAATGGGATGAAACTGGCTATAACCCTACTTGGGAGAAAGACTCCAATAACTCAAGAATTGTAACCCTATTGGAGAGAATATACTTAGCCAGAAGTGATGGATACTCAGGATTTTCTTTGGCTCAGAATGATTTAAAAACACTTCCTCCTTAAAAAGGGGGATAGGAAAGAGACAGGAGGAGGGAAGGGACTGAATGGGGTAAATCTCATTTTTGGGTGAAGATCCAGTTCTCTCAGGTGAACATGTGTGTCCCAAAGGACTTGGTCTTCTGTCATCTTTTCATCTTTCTCTTGACTATTTCACTTATCTTATCAGCTCTACTTTGAATTATAACCTCTATGCTTAAAACTACTTATTAACTCTAAACTCTCTGCTGACCTCTAGTCTTCTATCTCTAATTGCCTATTGGATATCTCAAACTAAATGTTTTGTGAATCTTTTTAACATCCACAAAATTAATCTTAGTATCTTTCCCTCCAAATACTCATCTCCATTTAACTTCTGTCTTAATGTCATAGTACCATCATCCTCTGTCACCTGTGTCCCAAAAACCAATCTTCACCAAGTTATAGATTTTTACTTCCACAAAAAATATCAAATGGACCCCTTTCTCACCTCTATCGCTGCTTCCATCCCAGTGTAGCTCTCATCATCTCATGCCTGACCTATTGCAATTATTATTTGTCGGTTTATCTGCCATAAGTCTCTCCCTACTGGTTATCCTTTACTTAGCTATCAAATGACTTTCTGATACCAGAGGTTGAACCATGTCACCACCCTACACAATAATAATATTCAGAGTTTCCCCTTTGCCCTCAGGATCAAACAGAAAAGCATTTATTTATAGTTCAGTATCTTTTTTAACCTCTCATGCCCACCTTTTTTAGTTTTCTTGCATTTTATGTGACCACATACTCAGCAATCCAGGAACACTGTCCACGCAACTAGCTCTAAAATAAATTATGGACCATGAATAGAATGTGCTCTTCCTCCTCTTCACTTCTTGACTTGCCCAGCTTCTTTCAAGAGAAGTCTTTTTCCATCCACACTTTAAATATACTGCTTTCCCTCTACTGATGATTTTCGATTTATTGTGTATAAAAATTGTTTGCACATAGTAGTTTATATTATTTTTCCCATTAGATTGATTCTTTAAAGTACGGATTTTCATACACATATATATCCACATATGCACATATGCATACATATACATATACATACTCATACACAAATATTACTGGACCATAATACTCCCCTTCTAGACTCAATGTTTTTGTTTTCTTTTTTTAATTATATAAATATTATATTTGTTTTCCAATTACATACAATGGTAGTTTCTACCAAACATTTTTTGCAAGATTTTGAGTTTTGTTATTTTTCCCCCTCCCTCCCTTATCTCCCCCATCCCCTCAATGGAAGGAAATCTGACACAGTCTTTACATTTGTTTCCATGATATGCATAGATCACATTTGAATCTGTTTAGAGAAAAAAGATCCATAAAGAAGAAAGAAAATATTACAGATGGGAAAATTATGTAATACATAAGACAACTTTTTTAAAAATTGAAGATAATAGTCTTTGGTCTTCATGTAAGTTCCACAGTTCCTTTGCTGGATACAGATGGTATTCTCTATCATGGATCTCCTAAAATTGACCTTGATTATTAAACTGATGGAGTAAACAATGCATCAAGGTTTATCATCATCCCATGTGGTTGTTGAGGTGTATAATGTTCTTCTGGTTCTACTCAGCTCACTCAGTATCAATTCATGTAAGCTTTCTTATAGAAGAATAATGTTCCATAAATATACATAAATAACTATAGCATAATTTGTTCAATCATTCCCCAATTGATGGACATCCCCTCAATTTCTAATTCTTTGCCACTAGAGCTGCTATGAATATTTTTATACATGTGGAGTTTTTATCCTTTCTCATGATCTTTTCAGGATACGACCCAGTAGAGTTATTGCTGGAACTAAGGGTATGTACTTTTTAATGGCCTTTTGAAAAGACATAATTACAAATTGCTCTTCATGAAGGATGGATCAGTTTATAGCTCTACCAAAAACCCAGTTTTCCCACATCATTTCCTACATTGATCATTTTCCAATCCGAGAGATGTGAGGTGAAGAGATGTTTTAATTTGCATTCCTTTAATCAATAATGATTTGGAGTAATTTTTCACATGACTATAGATAGCTTTGATTTCCTCCTCTGAAAATTGTCTTTGTTTATCTTTTGACCGATTATCAATGGGGGAATGACTTGAGTTTTGGGAGGTTTTTATACATAAATTTGACACAGTTCATTACATATTTTAGAAATGCATCTTTTGTCAAAAACAGTAATTGTAAAAATTATTTTCCAATTTACTACATTCCTTTTGATCTTGGTTACAGTGGTTTTGTTTGTGCAAATGTTTTTTAATTTAATGTAATCAAAATTATTCAATTTGTTTTTGTAATATTCTCTGTCTTTTCCTTGATCCCCTTTCCATAGATCTGACAGATAAATTATTTCTTATTCTCCTAATTTGCTTATAAAACTGTCTTTTATTTTTAAATCCTGAATCCATTTTGACTTTAACTTGGGATAAGGTATGAGATGTCTAATCCTAGTTTCTGCCATACTCTCTTCCAGTTTTCCCAGCAGTTTTCATTGAAGAGTGAGTTCTTGTCCAAGAAGCTGGACTCTTTGGGTTTATCAAACTATGGATTGCTATAATGATTTCCTGTTCTCTCTTTTGCACCTAATCTATTCCCTTGATCCACCATTCTGTTTCTTAGCCAGAACCAAACAGTTTTGATGATGGTTGCTTTATAATATAATATAATTTTAGAAATGATAAGGTTAAGCCTCCTTCTTTTGCATTTTACTTTTCATTAAATCCTTGATATTCTTGACTTTCTGTTTCTCTACATGAATTTAGTTACTATTTTTTTCTAGCTCGCTAGAGTAAACTTTTAGAAGTTTGATTGGTAGGCACTAAATCAGTAGGTTGATTTAGGTAGAATTATCATTTTTAATATAATAACTTGGCCTATCCAGGGGCAGTTGACATTTGCCCAGTTATATGGATCTGATCTGATTTGTGTGAAAAGTATTTTATAGTTGTTTTCATCGATTTTCTGAGTCTACCTTGGCAGGTAGACTCCTGAGTATTATATGTTTTCTGAAGTTATTTCAAATGGGATTGCTCTTTCTAACTCTGGCTGCTGTGTCTTTTTTAGTAATATACAGCAATGTTGGGAATTTATGAGGATTTATTTTATATCCTGTGACTTTATATCCAGTAATTTTTAGATGATTATTTAGTGTTCTCTAGGTGTATCATCTACAAATGGTAAGAGTTTTGTTTCTTCATTCCTAATTCTAATTCCTTCAATTTTGTTTTCTTCTTTTATTGTCAAAGCTAAGATTTCTAATATGATATTATTAGTAGTGGTGATAAAAGACATCCTAGTTTCACTCCTGATCTTATTTGGAATGCTTCTAGCTTATCCCCATTGAAAATAATGCTAGTTGATGATTTCAGATAGATATTGCTTATCATTTTAAGAAAAGATCCATTTATTAGTATACTCTTTAATGTTTTTAGTAGGAATGGGTACTGTATTTTGTCAAAGGGTTTTTCATCATCTAATGAGATAATCATATGAGTTTTGTTAGGCTTGTTATTGATAATGTCAATTATGCAGACAGTTTTCCTAATGCTGAACCAAGTGCATTCCTGAAATAAATCCTTCTTGGTCATAGTGTGTTATCCTAGTTATAATTTGCTGCAATTGCTTTGCTTATGTTTTCTTTAAAGATTTTAATCCATATTCATTGGGAAAATTGGTCTATACTTTTCTTTCTCTGTTTTAGCTCTACCTGATTTAGGGATCAGCACCATATTAATGGTGCTGGAATTAGGCAGAATTCCATCTTTACCTATTTTTCCAAATAGTTTATATAGAATTGAAGTCAATTGTTCCCTAATTGTTTGGTAGAATTCACTTGTGAATCCATCTGGCCCTGGAAATTTTTACTTAGGGAGCTATTTGATGGCTTGTTGAATTTCTTTTTCTTAGATGAGGTTATTTAGGTATTTAATTTCTTCTTTTAACCTGAACAATTTATATTTTTGTAAATATTTATCCAATTCACTTAGATTATTAAATGTATTGGTCTACAGTTGGACAAAATTGTTCCAAATGTATTACTTTAATTTCCTTCTCATTGTTGGTGAACTCACCTTTTTATTTTTAATATAAGTAATTTGATTTTCTTCTCTTTTTTATCATATTAATCAAATATTTATGTATTTTATTTTATTTTTTTGTAAAACCAACTCGGGTTTATTCTTTTAATAGTTTTCTTGCTTTCCATTTTATTAATTTCTCCTGTAATTTTCAGAATTTGTAATTTGGTATTTATTTGAGGATTTTTAATTTGTTCTTTCTTGAACTCTGTAGATGCTTGCTAATTTCATTGATCATTTTATTCATGTAAGCATTTACAGATATAATATATCCCCTAAAAACTACTTTGGCTCTATTCCATGAGGTTTTTCTTTTAGGTTTTTTGCGAGGCAAATGGGGTTAAGTGGCTTGCCCAAGGCCACACAGCTAGGTAATTAATAAGTGTCTGAGACCAGATTTGAACCCAGGTACTCCTGACTCCAGGGCCAGTGCTTTATCCACTGTGCCACCTAGCTGCCCCTCCATGAGGTTGTTTTTTTATGTTGTCTCATTATTGTCATTGTCTTAGATGAAATCAGAAATTCTTTCTATGATTTGCTGTTTGATACATTCATTCTTTAAAATGAGGTTGTTCAATTCCCTATTACTTTTGGGTTTATCTCTCCATGACCCATTATCGTACATGTTTTTATTGCATCATGCTTGAAAAATGATGTGTTCATTATTTCTACCTTTCTACACTTATGAGGTTTGTATGCCCTAGCATATGGTCAATTTTTGTATAGGTGCCATGTATACCCATTCAGTTTTCTCCAAATGTTTATCATGTCTAAGTTTACTTCCATTGTATTTACCTTCTTAACTCCCTTCTTGTTTATTTTATGGTTAGATTAATCCAATTCTGAAAGAGGGAGGTTGATGTTTCCCACCAGTAGAGTTTTGTTGTCTATGTCTTCCTGTGACTCATTCAGCTTCTCTTGAAGAATTTGGATCCTAGGCTGCTTGGTACATATTCAATATTGAAAGCACTTCATTGTTTATGGTACCTTCTTATCTCTTTTAATGAGATTTATTTTTGCAGCTGTTTTGTCTCGGATAAGAATTGCTACCTCTGCCTTTTTCACTTCAGCTGAATCATAATATAATCCACTTCAGCCTTTAACTTTTACTCTGTATGTATTTCTTTGCTTCAAATGCATTTCTTGTAAGCAGTATATTGTAGGATTCTGGTTTTTAATTCACTCTGCTATCTGCTTCTATTTTATGGGACAGTTCATCCCACTAATATTCAAAGTTATAATTACTAACTCATTTTTGCCCTTCATGCTATCTTTCCTCTGTATCTTTCCCAATTTTTTTCACCTTATCTCCAACATCCAGTATTTTGTTTCTGAATACCACTTCCTTCAGTGTGTTTACCCCCTTCTATCTAACCCCTCCCTTTTCTGTCCCCTTTCCCTTTATCCCTTGTTCCTTCCTTTCTTTAAGTTTTTCCTTTCCTCCCTTTCCTCTTAATACTTGAAAGATAAGATAAGTTTCTAAACTCAATTGGGTGCAGCCTAATCCTTCTTTGAGACAATTCTGATGAGAGTGATATTCAGGAGCTTCTCACCTCCTCACTTCTTCCTCACTATTGCAATAGGTCCTTTGCATCGCTTCATATGATACAATTAATTTATCCCAATTCAACCTCACCCTTTCTCCCATCTCTTTATTATCCCCTTTTTTAAAATATTATTTTAAAATCATTAATCAGAGTCATGGACATGTCATGAATATCCATCACTTCCAGCTAAGTATATTCCTTCTAATAGAGTTACAGTTCTCAAGAGTTATAAGAAGCTTCCTCCCAGGTGGGCATATAACCACTTTTATCTCATTGGATAACTGGATTTTTCTTCTTTTCCCCTGTTTTCCTTTTCATGTATCTCTTGTGTCTCCTGTTGGAAAGCCAAATTTTATGTTTAGCTCTGGTTTTTTCATCAGGAAAAGGTGAAACGCTCCTATTTTGTAAATGTCCATCTTTTCCCCTGAAAGAAAAGGCTCAGTTTTGCTTGATAGTGAATTCTTGGCTACAATCCAACTTCATGGCTTTCTGGAATATCATTCTGGAATAACATATTATAGGCCTTTTGATCCCTTAATGTTGATGCAGCCATGTCCTGTATAATCCTGACTTATGACTCCTTCATATATTAACAGTTTCTTTCTGCCTGCTTGCAGGATATTCTTCTTGATATGAAAGATTTTGGGATACAATATTCCTTGGTGTTTTCATTTTGGGATCCCTTTCAGGAGGGGATCAATGTATTCCTTCAGGTACAATTTGCCCTCTGGTTCCAGGATATCAGGGAAGTTCTTCACTATATCCTGAAGTAAGAAGTCCGAGTTTATTTTCAAAGTTTTCAAGTAGTCCTATGATTCTTAAATTGACTCTTTTGGATCTATTTTCCAAGTCTATTGTTTTGTCAATAAGGTATTTTATTTTATCTTTATTTTTTTTTAATTTTGTTTAACAGATTCTCATGTCTCATGAAGTCATTAGTTTCCACAGATTCTAAACCTTCTTTAGAGAATAATTTTCTTCATTTACCTTTTCTATTTTCTTTTCCAATTGTTAAATTCTATTTTTTGAAGTTTTTATCTTTTTCCATTTTTCTAATTGTTTTCAAGGGATTTGTTTTCTTGTTGTAAGATGTTAATTTTCTCATGCAAAGTGTTACTTTTATCCTGCATTTCTTTTCCTAATTTTTCTATTTGATTTTTAAACTACTTTCTAATTTCTTCTAAGATGTCTTTCTGGGTTGGAGACTAATTCATATACTCCTCTGAGGCTCCACCCCATTTGAGCCAAATACTTGTCTTCAGGATGGCATTCAATGAACCCTGGCCTTTTTTTTTTTCATTTTGGACCCTTTCCCTAGGGTCTTATGTTGGGGGAGAGGCTAGCTCAGAGACATTTCATTGTTGAGATCCCTAGAGGCTTTGTTCTCTGGAGATAGGAATTCCAGGGGTTTATTCAGTGGGCTAGCCAGTAAGAAAGGTCAAGAGTTTTCTCTGGATTGACTCTGATGTTGGTTAATGTTCTACTCCTTAAGCCTCTGGAAGAATCTATGCTGTCCTGGCACAATCTGGGATGGGCCCTCAGCCTGAAAAGTTAATCAACTTAATTAGCAATCAGGACCATGGGAGATTTGTTGCCCACACCCAGGCCTTGGGGCAACTTGAGAACAACTGTTCTGTTTCTTTGTATGTTCTGAAAATTCAGACACTCTCACAGAAACAAGGGGGAGGGGGTGTTGGGGGATGCAGTTGGAAACGGGAAGACTCCACTGAAAACCCAGGAGCTTACAGCCCAGATCTTCCAGACTAGTCTTGTTGATCAGATAGATGGGTGCTGGGTTGGAGCTCTCCTCTACCCACCAGGGCTGTTGCTCTCACATTTGTCCCCCCAATTTCACTCCCACCACTCCTGGGCTGAGTGTCTGCTCTCTGCCCCTTGACATGCCCACCTTCGCCTATGACAGGCTATGAGATGTTCCTCTCCATGCCTCTTTGGGTTCTGTGGATCCAAAATCTGGATCCATGGTCCATGTGAGTTCTAAGGGAAAGCTAAGGAGAGCTTAAATCAATGCCTGGTATCTCTCTGCCATCCTGGCCAGAAATTCTGAAGCTTTTTCACTGGCTATATTCTTTGTCTGAAATTTTTTCTTTCCTCGCCTCTTCCTCTTGCTTTTTTTTCCATCTCCCTTCCAATCTCAGAAGTCTTTTCCATTCCTTTCCTAGAAATAGTACTTTTCCTTTGAAATTCTCTCTGTCTCTGTCTGTCTGAGTCTCTCTGTCTCTCTCTCTTCATATATATATGTCTTTATATATATAATATCCATAAATATTTTCACACATAAACATGCATATGTGTATGTGTTCATATGTGCATGTGTGTATATGTCTACAAAAATATACTTGAGTATATAATATTTTAGTTTGTATACATATATACATAAACACACATCATATATACAAATATATTATGCATATATATTTTAGTTTTTTGTTGTGGTGGTGTTGTCCAATCATTTCAGTTGTGTTCAACTCTTTTTGACTCCATCTGGGGTTTTCTTTGGAAAGATAGTGATGTAGTATGCCATTTCCTTCTCAGTTCATTTTACAGAGGAAAATAGGATTAAGTGATGTGTCCAGGGTCACATAGCTAGTTAAGTGTCTGAGGCTGGATTTGAATTCATGAAGATGAATATTCTTAATTCCAAACAAAGTGGCCTCTTTACTGCATCACCTCACTGCCAATATAATAGTGAATATGTATAGTCATTACATATTACAAAGACACATGGAATACACACACACACACATATGTGTGTGTATGTTTATACATGCATGTATATTGTTGAGGAATTCCCTGAACTTGTTTTATAAAGTTCCTCTATTTTTCAGAGATGAATCCCTCCTCTTGCCATGCACCACCAAACTACCATAACTGCAAACTTTTGCAATTGAACTAAATTAATTTTCAATGCCCTTGAAGCCAAGTCAGTTACAAGCCTGGCTCTGGCCAGTCTAGCCTAGAATGATAAAATTGTGCAGCTAGGACCCTTTTCTATAAACAGAACATCCTTCCCCCATTGTTTGATTTATCAAGAACTCCTGTTCCCTCTTACTCTTTCTTTCCTACAGTTCCCTTCTTCTCCTATGCACTATCATTTAAGAGGGATTATTCCCCACTCCTCCCAGAGATGCCCTTTTTTTCAATACACTCTGTAAATATTTCTTGATATAATGAGTTCTTCCATGCATATGCCTTTTCTCTTGTAGTAAATCAAGTTACTGCTTATGTCTTTTGGAACTGTGATTATTGGTTATGTGTTTGTATGAGTACTTATGTATGTATGCATGTGCATTTATTTTTATTTATGTGAGTGCTTATGAGTACATGTGTGTGCATGTATGTGTGTGAGCACACACAGAAAATGTCTTCAGAAGGTGTGAACTCCCTGAAAGAAGGTCTTGTTTTCACTTTTTCTTGTGTCCCCAACACTTAGGACAATGATTGATACATAACAAATGCTTAATAAATGTCTAGTGATAGCATGATTCTTTAAATCACCAATTAACAAGGCATGTCACCATCCTGACTGCTTTCCTCTGAGAAATGCAGCCTATCAATGTCCATTCCAAAAGTTGGTGCCCAGAAGTAAATAGAATAATCTACATACTAATTGCCCAAGGCAGAGAATAGTAATCATACAACCCATTAACAAACAGCATTTAACTCTCTCTACTGTGCTATATACTACCTTAGCTATTAGGATTACAACAACAATAACAAAGTAATTGTCCTCATTTCTAAGGTGGTTGTATTTTAAAGAGCGAATCCATGTATACACATAGAGAATTTCATAAAATTGGCACAAAAGTAATACAAGTTAATTTGTTTCAGGAGGCACAAGCTTGCAGCTGGGGAAATTAGAAAATCCCTCATATAGAACATATCAAATGACCTAAACTTTGATGAAAAACTAGGCATTTTAATAGTCTAAAGAGAAGCTAGGGTTCATTTCATGTATAGGAAATAACTTTTTTTAAAGATGAAATGAAAATTAATTAAAATAGAATGCAAAGTAACCAGCAAGGAATATATTTCAAAAGCATATATTCTTATCTTCCTCTCCCCAAAATATTTCCAACAGCTCCACCAATCTCAGGAGGTTAAGAATCATATTTTTTTCTGGCCTCCCCTGTTGGCTTATCATCATGGCAGGTATGTTATTAGAGAAGCAATTCTTATAGTTGATCTTGGAAGTCATACTCTAACACTGTCATCAGCAATGAATGTTCAGGGTCCTGAAAACCTCATCTCTGGAGAGAATTGATTCTCAAGAACTGGAGGCTCAGTATTCTCAGACCAAGTCCCTATTCATCTCCCAGTATCTTTCTTCACTATTTTTGGAAATGACTTGTAGAAAATCATTGTTCTGGGAAATGAAATGTCACAAGTGAGAAACAACAAAAATGTTGGTAAGTATGACGGGTAGAATATGTCTTACTTCTGGAAGTGACTTCCAACCTTTACTCATTCATGTCTGTCTATAATATGCTATTTCCATTCCCCAACAATGCCTCAGACTCAATCAAAATGATTCTTCATCTAAGAATGGCATGCCTCTTTTTAGTCCAAGAGCTTATTATGTGTCATAGCCAGTGCAGAGTAGGAGAAGTAAGAGAGAGAGATTTCTTCCTCTCCTCAAAAAAATCATTGCCTTTCAGGGAAATAGTTCTTTCTAAAATCCTGGCTTGCTAACTGTAACTGTTAAACTAATTCCATTCTTAAACTAACTCATTTATCTATTAACTCTTTAAAGATCTCTTGAAGAGTTTGCCCATTTTCTGACTAATCCCAGTACCAACCCATATTATTCATGTGAGAGCTTCATAGTTCTTAGTGAGAACATATTAACATCAAATTATCTATGACAACATTCCATTGTTTATCATTTGACTTGGGTACAATCCTATTTCCGTTACACTCTCAAGGTAGTTAAATCATTGTTGTATTCAACTTAAATCCATATGCCATAGTTAAAAATAATTTGAAAATTAGCATTTTCTTACAAAGACATAGACCTAGCTGATGGGCATGATACCAAATTCATTTTTAGTCCATTTTAAAATGCAGATGTCATTTTCTAATAAGCTTTTTAACCGTCAATTTTCATAGTGCTTGCAAAAGCCTACCTAAAACCATAAAGAAAATAAAATCAAGTTTCACCCCCTGCAGAGGCAAATCTTGGTCCATTCAAGAATACCTTTTTGGCTCTCAGTCCCTGCAGGACATATAACAGACCAAATGGAGATCCATACTAAAAGAAACCAATAAAATTTCATCTTGATCCTTGTAAAGTAATGAGTACTTGACATGTTTCCAATTAAGCTTTGCAACAAATGGGTTCCCTTTAGTGTGTATCTAAACTCATCTCTTACTGGGACCAGCAAACTAACTGAGAAATAATTTTCCTAAGAAATTTCACTGTTCATGGGTCCAACACCAGTTATTATATCCAAAGGAATTTACTCTGTAGACGAGTAATGAAAAGACTGAACTCAATATGCTTTTAAAATATACACATAAATTATGCATCTCTCTATATATATACATATACATATATTTAATTTTAAAGTAACAATAACTTGATAATGGGATATTTTTGTGATAGATCCTGCAGACATCTGTGATCTAAAAATCAGTTTGACAATGCCACCCTCATTTGCTATTTCATATTGACATTTTTAAGTCTTTATTTTTATTACTGTTATCACTAAAAACCCAGGTGTGCAAAGATATAGCAACTCAAATGAGAAAGCTTGAGAAGATATGACATAGCCTACGGTAAAAATAAAAAAAAAAACACACAACAAAAACCAAGAACATCATCACATTACGAAAGCAATGGAGAAGGTTGCATGGAGAAAGCAGTTTGGTGTTATCTAAGATTATAACTGTGTTTAAAATATGCTTCACTTTGACTCACCTTAAGAACTGCATCTTACCTTGAGAGACATGTCTATAGTTGCTAAAGAAGAATTCAGAATTTAGAAATATAGAAAATGTGTCCAAATACACCCTGCTTGAATTTCTGCTGGCAGCAAATATTTAACATGGCAAGTGGGAGGGGGGGGAATATAAGGAAGAATTCCTAATTTCTCTCCTTCAATCTTCTTCCAAAATTCAAACCAAAGCAGTTTATGGTAACTGATGATGTTTTGATGAATCATCAAAGTATTCACAGCTTAGAATCGCTTTATCAAATGTAGCCATTTTAACATCTCAATTTCTGTGACTATGTCTTGTGAATGCACCATCTCAGTTGAAATAGAGATTGGAATCTATAATCATCTTTGTCTACATGAAAATACTGGAATTTTCATTAAAACTGAAGTCAAGACCAAGCCTGTAGTTTATATGAGCCACTGTTTCAGAAACTTCATGAACATTTGTCCAACTTTAGGACTTTCAAGATCATCTATTCTCTAGGATCTTACAAAGATCATTGACAATAATAAGGAAGCATATCTATTAATTCCCATTGTTCAGTAGGAAGTAATGCTTCAAGATCAGGTGACTTGAATTTACTAAGTACAACCTAGTGCTTTTTTCTATTATTTCCTGAGTATCATGGGTTCCAACCCTAAATGCACTATTTTCTGCTGTTCCAGAAGATCTTTATTGGCAGTAAAAACAAACAAAAGCAAAGAAAGAGTTGAGCTTCTCTATTTTTTCCCAGCCTTTATTTTCAACTTCCCGAAAAGATATCCCTCCATTGACCCTTTTCTTCATTCCAAAATAGCTTTTAAATATCTTGTTTTGTCAACAATGCCCTTTTTATATTTAGAAAGTGAAAATACTCATATAATTAGCATCTAATCTCAAAAGACTGAAATGTCAAATGTACAGATGGTGATCCTAACCTTTTATAACTCAAAACATTACAAAACTATGTTTTTTAAGGAAGAAAGCTAACTTTCCTGATATCTGTGAGCTCTAAACTCCCACAATAACAGTATTTTGCAATTTTCTATTTTAGAGGGACAACAGTAATTCAATTTTAATAAATCTACATATTATTTAAAACTCCTGTCACTCCTGAAAAACATTAACTTTCTACAATAGCACAGGTGCACCATATTTACAAATAACTGGAAGCTCCCCAGAGTTTCAGTTTTTACAAGCATTATAAGTCAACCCTTGTTAAATTACTTGGTTTCTCAACCCCATTCCCCCCCTCCAGTTTTTCCAAGATTATTTATGTACAAATATGTAAGCATATACATCATATACATCATATATATATATATACTTAAGTAACTTATCTACAGTTGGATACAGTGAAATCATCTTTGTTTCTTTTTACAGTAGAAAGCTTTCCAGGTCATTTAATAAATTTGCATCATGACATTTGAGTATGGTTCAAATGTTCTTGTTAATAATATTTGCTACATTAGAATAAATTCCAAGGTTAAAATACAAAGTCTGCATCTTTAGAATTTACAAGAATTAGGAATGAACTTTGTGACAAATATTTGAAAGACTCTATGATCCATCCAACTTGACTGTTGGATAACAGCCCATCTTATGTCTTTTTATTTACATCTTTTCATAAATTCACAATAGGGAGGTAATAGGACAAATTGTCTTTTCTTCCTCAGGAAGTGGAGGCCATTTTTATCATAAGTCCTTTGGATTTGTCTCAGATTATTGTATTGATTAGAATAATTAAAGTATAGTTGATCATTGTATATTATTATTATTATTATTATCATTATTATGTATATCTTGGCCCTGGATCTGCTCACATCACTTTGCATTTATATATCTTCCCCCCAAATTTTTCCCCCCCTGAAACTCTCCTGCTTGCTATTTATTATATAATAATATCCCATTGTGATAATATTCCACCACTTATTCAGTCATTTTACAGTTGATGGGCATCCCCTCAGTTTCTCATTCTTGACCACAAAAAGAAGATATAAATAGTTTTTTTTCATATAGGTCCTTTTCCTTTTTTTCTTTGACCTTTTTAGTATATAATCCTAGTAGTGGTATTGCTCGATCAGATTGTCGTTTAAGAATATTTCCAACTTGCTCTCTAGAATGGTTCTAACAGTTTACAATTTCACCAATTGTGCATCTGTTTACCATTTTTTCCACATCCCCTTCAATATTTGCCATTTTCCTTTTCTGTCAAATCTGAAAAGTGTAAGATGATACCTCAGGATGGTTCTAATATGAATTCCACTCATCAACAATGATTTAGAACATTTTTTTTTTCAAATGACTTAAGATAGCTTTGACTCTAGTCTTATTACAGTACAAAGATTTCATTCATGTTGCTATAAGCCAGGGAGACATGGAACTCCTTTGCTACCAAAGACCTGAAGACAAGCATCAATTTAACTTTTGAACAACACTAAAGATAAACGGTAGTAAAGGATGTCATCAAAAAAAAGAACTGATGGAGTGAAAGCAGAATAAATTTTATTTGCTTTATTTTTCTTGTTTTTCTGACCATATGACTAATATGGAAATGTTCTACATGATTTCATGTTATTTAATATCACACTTCTTACCTTCACAAGGGTTAAAAGAAAAAAGAATTCAGAACAGAATTTTTAAAAAAACTTATAAATTTGAAAAAAATCTGGATAGGGACCAGGAAAAATATTGTAATGATCTTTGCTGTTATGGGATCAGGTCCAAAAAAGTGCTCTGGATAAGAATAAATTTTAATTCACAGAAGTCACATTTGGTTGGCTTTCATTAGGATATTGTTTTTCATTGCATCCATCCAAAATTTACCTCTGAAGTTTTCACCCTTTGTGCCAAACTTTACAATCTTGCATCAAGCAGCACAAGTCTAATTCCTCATCCAAATGAAGAATTTTAAACATTTTAATATAGTTGTAATGTCCCCTTGAGTCTTCATGCTTTAAGGTTAAATATTGCTAATTTAATTTAATATAATATACTAGATGCGCTCTAACCAGAGCTTAATACAGTGACACTATAAACTATTTTAAACTGGTTGCTATGAAGCATGATAGTCCATGCTTTATTTTTTTTGGGGGGGAGGGGGTTGTTTTTTGGTTTCAAACAAGAGGATGGGATTAAGTGCCTTGCCCAAGGTCACATAATGAGGTAATTATTAAGTGTCAGAGAGCAGATTTGAACTCAGGTCCCCCTGACTCTAGGGCCGGTGCTCTGTCCACTGTGACACCTAGCATGCCACCCATGCTTTAAAGACCAACTTTTGGGACATTGCAGTTGGTGTATCTCTTAAATTCGTGAATTTTGAACTGGTATGGATTAAAGCCCAAGTTATGTACACATTAACATTGATATCAATATGATGAGCCTCCAAGAGCAGAGGGCTACCCAGTCCCTTAAAGAGGAAGGGTGCAAAACAGAATGAGATTGAAAATGGAGAAGACTAAAACTCTCCTATGATAATAATTGGTAGGATTAAGCTTCAGGTAACCATTGCACTTCCAGAAGTGGAGAGGTGTAAAGATCCAATCTTTCATAAGCTAACAAATTAATTAAATTTGTATGAAACAGTTTAAATATTACCTGATATTATACTAACTTTATTGATTCCTATTTCATGTTAAATTATATTGAGCCTTCAATCTAATAAATGATTGATATCACTTTCATATTATCTGTTGTCTAATAATAACTCCCTCATCTTAAAAGTCATGAAATTAACATTTTGAACCCTTTATTAAGTTTATAACTATGTATGCTAATTTTTGTTTTCTTAAATTTTGACTAGATTTATTATCTCAGATTCATCTAACTGATGGATTCTTCCTTTCTGGTATAGGGTGTTTGCTAGCCTCCATAATACTGTGTATCTAGAAATTTGAGCATAATACTATTTGTAATTCTATAGAAATAATTTATTTTTTAAAAATACACATGGAACAGAAAAAGGGCATTCAAGTGAGACATTCAAGTGCCTCCCTACTGCCAAAATGAACTTCAAGCACTAAACCTTAATTCTTCATATACTTTGTTTGTCCATGACTCCCAGCCATTTCATAATATTGATCAAATAATGGTATTTTAAGAAATTTAAATTCTTCCAGCTACCAAGGGAACTTAGTGAGTAGAAGTAGAGGCAATATAACCCCAAGCACAAACAATTTCAGAGATTGGGAATTATGCTTTTGCTAGGAATAAACCATTGAAACACACTAGTTTATTCAAAAACAGTTACAAAATTAGTTCTTCCTCGATCTTGGAAAAAAAAAACGTTTTAGTGGATTTGAAATAGTTTTCTACAGCTTCTCAGGTAGTTATATTTTGTCCACAATTGTTCAGATTCAGTCTATTTCTTGGGCATACCTTGGACTTTTGTGTATCCTGCCTGCAAAACTGATGGAGAAGAATGAGAACATTCAACAGAAAACATATTGTCTGATCTTGTTATCTCTTATATTTTTTGTTTCTTCCTTAAGGATATGATTTCTCTCTTCTCACGCTGGAAACAAAGTAAAGACTGACAGATTGCTTTCCGTTGGGGGTGGTGCAGGGGAGGGAAGTAAGATTGGGGGGGGAAATTGTAAAATTCAAATAAAATCTTTAATAAAAGAAAAAAAGAATAAGAACATTCACTAGCCTCTGTCTCTGTCTCTCTGTCTGTCTCTGTCTGTCTCTCTGCCTTATTTTGTCTCTCTGTCTGTGTGTATGTTCCTCTCTCCATCTAAACTTTCTCCTTTCAATGAAAAGAAATCCTTCTCTTGTCAATAGCAAGAGAAGCAGTTGATAGTCAAGAAGCATTATGGACGATAAAACATGCAAAACTTAGTCTAGACAAAACAAAAAAGGATATGAAATAATCAATGAAGCTGAAACTTCTCCCTCTTCCATCTTCCAGAAGCTGATCCAGAAGGAAGTTGAAAGGAAAAATGGGAAATTTGGGAAGGGTTGAGAAATATTGGAAGGATGTTTTTCCCTTAGTAGATAGAGGGGAGGAAGGAATCATTGAACCACACTCAAGACTCTCATTGTATCAGAGACTTGATCCTCCTTGCTTGCATTTAGTACCCAGGTATGGTTCCATCTCTAGCTCTAATATGGATATCACCATCTTCTTCCATTATTGGACACAGTGTTCTACTCTTCTGGTTATTTTGCATGGTTCTCATGTTTATTTGCTGTCTTTTAAAATTTATCTCTGAAATTCCTTTTTTTAAAGGTTTTTTTTTTTGCAAGGCAAATGGGGTTAAGTGGCTTGCCCAAAGCCACACAGCTAGGTCATTATTAAGTGTCTGAGGTCGGATTTGATCTCGGTTACTCCTGACTCCAGGGCCGGTGCTCTATCCACTGCGACATCTAGCTGCCCCCTATCTCTGAAATTCTTAAACAGTAATGAATCATCTATACTCTAGGTATTGAATTTTGACATCAAATAGGATTGAGTTCTTTGGTTTCTAAAAGGTATCCTTTTTTAGGAAAAAAAGTAATTCAAACATTCTGAATTTATTCATATTTATCTAAACACTTAGCTTAGTTTTAATAGAATCAAATCATACCAGGAGAAATGCAGTAAGATTGACTTCTCTTTTTGATCAGGATATTTGGAGCGATTTAAAAAAGGTCCAGGGCGGCTAGGTGGTGCAATAGATAGAGCATTGGCCCTGGAGTCAGGAGTACCTGGGTTAAAATGCAGCCTCAGATACTTAATAATGACCTAGCTGTGTGGTTATGCAGCTAACTATGTAGAAGTTAGATTTGGAAAGGTGAGAAACCAGAAAATTGTTTTGAGAAAGAGAACATCTATTGAAGTATACATATCATAAAGGTTATGGCAAAAGAGCTTGTAATTTTGTTCTAAATTAAAGATGAGCAAAAGTTGATCTTTCCATTTAATTAAGAAATTTGTGAAAATGTATATGCATATAACAAAAATATGACAATAATATGGTCAGAAATGGAAATAATTTAAGCATATTATATAACCAAACAGTTCCAGGGAGAAGAGTTAAGAATATTATCTTCCAGGGGGCGGAGCCAAGATGGCGACATGAAGGGATCGAGTCTTAGGAGCTCTCTGATAAAAACTCATAAACTAAGGACTCTAACTAAACTTTCGAGAGACAGAACCCACAAAGGGACCCAGTGAGGCAGTTCTCCTACTCAAGGTAACCTGGAAAAGAGCAGAAAGGCTCTGCTCCCCGGGTTGGAGGGGTGGCCTGCCAGAGGGGCTGCCCGGCTGCCAGAGCCAAAGAACTTCAGCCTCCGGGAGGCAGCCCCAGGGTGCTGGGAGCCTCAGATCATAGCAGAGGGGCAAGTCTCCTGAGCTGCACCCCGGGGAGCACCAGCACAAAGTGGGGGAACAGCGGGGGACCCCTGCCAGAGCGAGCACGTGGAGCCCAGCCCTCAGGGCACACAGCAAGCCCCCTGGTCTTTCCACAGCCTAGACCCAGAAACAGAAGCAGGTGGAGCTGGTAAGCAGGAGCCCCCAGGGCATGAGCCCATTGAGCTGAGGGAGGGGAGTGAAGAGAGACTGCAGAGCTCTGTCCTCTGCCCCTGGAACAGGACTCTGGGGCTCTGACCACATTCAGATCCTGATCACAGTATACACCCTGCCATAGAAGAGCAGGGCCCCCGCCCCCACCTCAGCCCTGTGGCAGAGGGGGGCGCTTATGGTCATTCACAGACCAGGAGGGAGGACAGAACCTCACACACTGAGACCCTTGTGGGAGTGTCCTAAAAGCTCAGGAAGCAGCCCCAAAAAACAGGCTTAGGCTGGGAAAATGAACAAAGAAACAAGAGGAAGACCATTGAGAAATATTTTGCAAATGAGCCCAAGAAGGATCAAAATACTCAGTCTGAAGATGAGGAAGCACAAGCTCCTACATCTAAAGACTCCAAGAAAAACAGAAATTGGGCTCAGGCTATGATAGAACTCAAAAAAGACTTTGAAGATCAAATAAGGGAGTTAGAAGAAAAACTGGGAAAAGAAAGGAGAGAGATGCAGGAAAAACATGAAAATGAAGTCAGCAGCTTAGACAAGGAAATCCAAAAAAATGCTGAAGAAAATAGCATGCTAAAAACCAGCTTAGGTCAAATGGATAAAATAGTTCAAAAAGTTATGGAGGAGAAGAATGCTTTAAAAAGCAAAATTGGCCAGATGGAAAAAGAGATAAGAAAACTCTCTGAGGAGAATAAATCCTTCAGACAAAGAATAGAATTCAGGGAGATTGATGAATTTACCAGAAATGAGAAATCAATACTTCAAAACCAAAAAAAAAAAATGAAAAATTAGAAGAAAATGTGAAATATCTCATTGAAAAAACAACTGATATGGAAAACAGACTTAGGAAAGATAATTTGAAAATTATTGGAATACCTGAAAGTCATGATCAGGAAAAGAGCCTTGACATCATTTTCAAAGAATTACTACAGGAAAATTGCCCTGATATTCTAGAAGCAGAGGGCAAAATAGAAATGGAGAGAATCCACTGATCCCCCCGAGAAAGAGATCCCAAAAAACCAACCCCCAGGAATATTATAGCCAAGTTCCAGAACTCCCAAGTCAAAGAGAAAATATTACAAGCAGCCAGAAGGACACAGTTCAAATATCGTGGAGCTGCAGTCAGGATCACACAGGACTTAGCAGCAGCCACATTGGAAGCTCATAGGGCTTGGAATACAATGTACCGGAAGGCAAAAGAGCTTAGAATGCAACCAAGAATGAACTACCCAGCAAGGCTGAATGTCCTCTTCCAGGGAAAAAGATGGACTTTCAATGAACCAGGGGAATTTCAAAGGTTCCTTTTGGAATGGCCAGAGCTGAACAGAAGGTTTGATCTTCAGATACAGGACTCAGATGAAGCATGGTGATTGGAGGAGAAGGGGGAAATATGAGGGACTTAATGAGGATGTATAGAAAAATGATATTGATAATATTCATATGAACCATCTCAGTTAATAGAGCAGGTAGAGGGAGCTTTTATAATTGAAGCACAGGAGAAAGTTGAATTCGAAGATAAAATATGGTGTAAAAATGGAGTCAATAAGAAAAAAGGGAAATGGAATGGGAGAAAGAAAAAGGAGAGGGGGAATAGTCCAAGCTATTTCACATAATAAGATTTTTTTTTATTGCAATGATATGGAGGGGGGGAGGCAAGGGGGAATGAGGGAACCTTTGCTCTCATTGGAGGTGGCTAGGAGAGGAAACAGCAGGTATACTCAATGGGGTATAGACATCTGGAGTAAGAAGGAGGGGGGAGCAGGGAGAAGGGGTGGGGATGTGAATAAAGGAGGAGAGGATGGACCATGGGGGGGACAGTGGTCAGATATGACACATTTTCTTTTTTTTTTACTTCTTGCAAGGGGCTGGGATTGGATGGCCTGCCCAGGACCACAGGGCCAGGTGGATTCTGGGCCTAAGGGGTAGTAGCGGGGCTCAGGGCTTCTTGGCCCCAGGACCAGGGATCTGTCTGCTGTGCCACTCAGCGACCCTACAGTAGAGTCAGAGTGAAAGGGGAGAGAAAATATAGTATATGGTAGAGGAGAAATAAGAAAGGAGGGAGTTGCGATCAGCAATGGCAATGTTGGAAAAATATGGGAGTAACTTTTGTGATGGACTTAACATAAAGAATGTGGTCCACTCACGACAGAGTTGATGGTGTTGGAACACATTTTTTGTTATTATCATTTGGGGGAGGGTGCAGGGCAAGTGGGGCTGGGTGGCCTGCCTGGGGCCACATAGCAGGGTGATCATTGGGTGTCTGGGGCCAGATTCGGACCCAGGTGCTCCTGGCTCAAGGGCTAATGCTCTGTCTGCCACCCAGCCACCCCTACTATTATTACTCTTTTATTTTATTTTGGGTCTTTTTTTTCTTCTTTTTGGTTTTTGCAGGGCAGTGGGGATCGGGTGGCTTGCATGTCACATGGCTGGGTGATTATTGGGTTTACGAGGCTGGATATGGACTCGGGTGCTCGTGGCTCCAGGGCTGGTGCTTTGTCCATTGCACCACCTGGCCATACCTACAATTATTAGTATTATTTTTTTAATTTTAATTTTTTTTCTCTCCCCTTTACTTTTTTGCCCAAGCAAGTCTATCTATATTCATGGGGGGAGGGGTATTTTGTTTACTTGTAAACAAGTATATTTTATTAATGTAAAGAAAAACATTTGTACAAAATGAGAATAAAAAAATTTAAAAAATTAAAAAAATAAAAATTAAAAAAAAGAATATTATCTTCCTCAACCAAACTGAAGAGGTTTGGTTTGGTTTGGCTAAACTGATTTTTTTTTTAATTTTCTTTGGAGTGTTCAATCTGTGTGTAGCACAGCTATCTTACATTCTAAAGGGGCAGAGGGATGGGGATGTGCAACAGATATAATGATAAGTAAATATTTCTCATTTCAGAGGAGAGAGAAGTATAACAACTGGGGGAATGTGGGAGGAGGAGATAGATAACAGGAACAGGTTTTTATAGGAATTTTTTATAGGATACTTGAGATGAAATTAAAAGGAAACTAGGTATACCAAGGGCTTGAGATAAGGCAAAAATGAATTTAAGACATGAGGACAGTCCATGAGCATGTATGGATATAGATGTATACTGAGATTAAGGAACACTGAATTGTACTTTTTCCAGTCCTAGACTACTATGCATTTCTGTTGCATGCATTTTATATATGCTTACATATATTCAAGAGGCAGCATGTCAATATAGATGGGTAGGAAACTGTTCACAGAGGTAGTGGTACCTAGGTTCAAGTACCATTTCTGCTATATACTAGTTGTGTGACACCAGACAAATCACTTCACCTCTCAGGACTCTGGGTAAATCTTTAACGACCTTAAGTTACAGAGACGCTATAAACCTACCTTACCATTGGAAAGGATATGTCCTCTAGGGATTTAAATAGAAAAGAAATCACAATCCCATACTCTGCCTTCTTATACTTGTATGTGTCTCAGATTTGAAAATAGGGATTTATTTTCATTTTTGTCTTTATATCAGAATGACTGATATTTGAGGATTGGTTGATTAATTAGACACTGATAAGGTGAAATAAGTATCTGAACAAGACAAGTTGAGGAGTTTATAGTTTATCTTGGGGGGGCAATAGAAGGCTGTTGAAGTTTTTTGGTAGTATGACTCAGTTAGATCTGTATTTAGCAGCTAACTATGTAGAAGTTAGATTTAGAGAGGTGAGAAACCAGAAGCAATTAAGAAGTTGATTTTTTTTCCCCTCAGAATTAATGTACAGATCCATTTTTGTGATCAGTTTCTAAATTAAAGACAGTTAATTTTGGCAGACTAGATTGAGTATTCTCATCTTTCCTATATATCCTTTGAATAATTTTGTTATTTTTAATAGAAGAATCAGTTTACTCAACTACCTTCTAAACAATAAGAATGGATCTAATGAATTGCTAACTTATAAACAATTACAAGTTTCCATCAAAAGGTAATGCTTTCAAGAAGATAATATAAGTAGATGGTTTGGAAATTTCTTCAGTATGTTAGGAATCATTTTGGCCATCCTCTCTAAACTCATTTAGGACAGAGGCCAACTTAAGATCCTTAACAATTAATCAAAATATGTTTATCACCCAAAGATGATCATTAGTTGAGATGTAACATCAAAAGACATAGAGAAAGGGTCACTTCACCACGTGGGATCTGAAGTGATGAAAGACTCAGGGATCAGATTTTGGTACTATTTTATCAGTTTCTCCCTAACTCCTATTCTATGTAGTCACAATCACAAGGATGATCAAACAGTTTTGCTTGTGGAAGTGACTTTACTGACTTTACACATCATGTAACGCAACCGAAGACTAACTTTGCAGATGAAGGACCTGAGACCTTTAGAAGTTAGCTGACTTCCCAACATCACAAGAACTGAGAACAAGACTACAGCCCTTCATGCAAGCTATAAAACTAAGGACAAAGATTTTAATCCTGGAAAAAAGCACCCTTGAGAGGCTGGTGAATCTGATGATAGAGGCAATTAAGGACCAGTTTGAGTCATGATTAAAGCAAGACATTTTTTGCAAAGTCCTGACCAGTTACCTTGAATCATGCTATCTCATTGATGACATGTATCATTATTTAACATCTGGAAATGTAGAGAAGGGAAGGATAAATGCTAGAGACAGTATCAGAATCCAAAGTCTTTCCCTTTCACTTTTTAGCTTTTTTTTTCCTTCCTCTTCTCTTCCTTTTTCTTTCAACCTGTTATCTCTCTTTTTTTTTTTAATAAGGGAGGGAATGCTTCAGACTGAGGAGAAATGACATGCTACTGGAAATTTTATGACTAAACAAACATACCATTATGTAGTAGAGTACCAGGATAAGAAGCAATGGTTTATTATATTTACATTTTAATGGAATAGCATATTTTTAGAAGACAAAAAGTTTTCTACAAAATGTCCAAATGGAGCCAATTCAATCTCATAAGGTGCTCTTCTTCTGTAATTCATGAAATCACTTAGCAAGTTTTTTCATAAAGGAAAATCTCAAAAAAATGAATAGTCATCGAAAAGTCTTAAACACTTGGTCTATCATTGAAGTAAAAACAAATATTATATTTATCTTCTCTCTTTAAGTTGAATGCTTATTGCATGGAAGCAATGATCTAAAACCCTAACCCTGGAAATTAAAAATCTATCTTTTTTTACTTCTCATTTACTTCTCATTAGGGTTTTGAAGTACACATAGCATCATATATAAACTATCCTACTTCCTGAAAACTTCCCACAAATGATTTCCATGTTCCAATTATCTTATAATCAAGATATCATTGAAATATGCTACCAAATTTATTATTTTTAAATAAAGATGTCCCCCCACTGAACATGGTACATTCCAAGCATAACCTGATTTCCTGTACTATAGACATTTAACTTGAAATGTTAACAAATGAGGGAGCATCATATTTGATTGTCCAGCTATTGATAAATGTGGGAAAAATTAAATTTTGCAAAGTGTGTCTCCCAAAGGGAAAGTTAATAGATTCCAAGCCCATGTAGGCATAGTACTGCTGAATTCTTTATTAAAAGTGAATTTGTGAGTCTACATTATAACCATTCTTAGTAACAGAATAATTGGCCTAAATAGCTAAAAATGTATAATTGGTCAAAATAAAGTATTGGTATGTATCGCAGAATGAATAGCTTTTGTATGCAGGTGTCTGAGCTGCAGGATATTGAACCTGACTTGTGAAACACTAAAAATCAGCTGGGTCAATTGAAATGAAACTATGCGTCCCAGTAGCTGTGAGAGCTTCAGATAATCATTAGCAAGGCTTACTCCTCAGCATGTGAGGTTTTTCCTACTGCAAGAACACTGGATTCTTGCCTACTTCTTGTAGCACTCCCTTGGAGTGTTTGGACTTTGTCCAACAATAACACTGTTGCAGAATGGTCTCTTTCTACCCATGATGTAGTGGTCAGTGAGCAGACTTGTAGATTCTGAGCTTTTATAATCAAAAGTAAGGTTATCTGTCTCATGCTGAAAGCCTTGGTGAATATTCAAAATTATTTTTTCCTCCCTTTTGGCAATTGGAAAGGAAGTAAGTCTAACACCAGATAAATTTACAAGAACAAACTGAAATTGTTGATGAAGTTGGATTTTGTTGAGCGGCTTGACTACTAAGATTATGCTGCTCAGTTTGGTAAGAGGTAAATTGGGATTAGTTGTAAAACATGGCACAAACTTAGACAAGAAACTATCTCTTCAAATGATTGACCTTTAAGAAAATGTTATGTCTATTTTCAAGTGAATTAGTTAGAAATGTGTCACACAAAAGAAGACAATAGCAAAAAAACAAAGGTTCCAGTTCCTAAGAAAACATGTTGGAAATCTGATTTTAGTGGTTCATATTTGAATTACTAAGATGCAAATACCTTGGGAAATTATTACTAGGTATAAGTACTAATTTCTTCTAAATAAGAAATTGTCCCAAATCTTAGAAATAAGGAGAAGAATCATCTTCATTGGTACCCCATTTAGAACATAATTTCTAGCAATATTAAATAAGTGATCATTGTAATCTTGAAGAATTCATGATAACATTAAAATATTTGATAGCAGTCTTTGAAAGAAAATGTGAAAAGTATCTTTCTCTTCCACTCCTCACATATTAATGCATCACAACTGGAATGAACTACCGTTTTGCACTCTTGGCGCTCTCTCTCTCTCTCTCTCTCTCTCTCTCTCTCTCTCTCCCCCTCTCTCTCCCTCCCTCCCTCCCCCTCCCTCCCTCCCTCCCTCCCTCCCTCCCCTTCAGACATACATACACACATACATGCCTTATCTATACATATATATATATACAAATTCATACATATATGATCACACCAATAATATATGTATATATTTTGATTTCACTATATCTCCTTTTATACATGTGACTGTGATGAGAAAATATGATCCTGATAACAGTTGAGGGTGATGGATTCAGAACTGACTGAATAATGACACAAAAAGTCATTAAAAATAGATCTATGTCAACTTGGAGAGAGATGCCTTGTATTCCTTAAATCTATCCATGAATTAGGATTCTCTCTCTCTGTCTCTCTGTCTCTCTGTCTCTGTCTCTGTCTCTCTCTCTCTCTTTGTCTCTCTCTCTCTCAATCTTTTATATATATATATATATATATATATATATATATTCTACATCTATTTCCATATCTATTTCCAAATCAGTCTTTCCATATCTATCACCCATCTCTCTGTCTATCTGCCACTCTTTTCTTTAGAAAGATTTTATTAATTTTAAGTTTTACTATTTTCCCCCATTCTTGTTTCTCCCCAGCCCCCACAGAAAGCATTCTGTTATTCTTTACATTGTTTCCATGGTATACATTGATCACAGTTGAATGTGATGAGAGAGAAATCATATCCTTAAGGTAGAAAAATAAAGTATAAGAAATTGCAATGTTACGTAATAAGATAATGTGTTTTTTTCTCTAAATTGAAGGTAATAAGTCTTTGGTCTTTGTTCAAACTCCACATTTTTTCCTCTGGATACAGATGGTATTCTCCATTGCAAACAGCCCCAAATTGTCCCTGGTTGTTACAATGAAGAAATGAGCAAGTCCATCAAGTTTGATCATCACCCCCATGTTGCTGTTAGGTTATACAATGCTTTTCTGTTTCTGCTCATCTCACTAAGTTTCAGTTTATGCAGATCTTTCCAGGCTTCCCTGAATTCCCATCCCTCCTGGTTTCTAATAGAACAATAATGTTTCATGATATACACATACCACAGTTTGTTAAGCCATTCCTCAATTGAAGGACATTTACTTAATTTCCAAGTCTTTGCCTGCACAAACAGGGCTGTTATGAATGTTTTTGGACAAGTGATGTTTTTACCTCTCTATAGATCCAGTAGTGATATTGCTGTCTCGAAGGGTATGTGCATTTTTGTTACCCTTTGGATGGTAATTCCAGATTGTTCTCTAGAAAGGTTGGGTGAGTTCACAGATCCACCAACAATATATTAGTGTCAAAGATTTTGTAACATTGATCATTGTCCTTTCTGATCATATTGACCAGCCTGAGAGGTGCGAAGTGGTATCCTTTGCATATCCTTTGACCATTTGTCAATTGGGGAATGGTTAGTTTTTTTGAAAATTAGACTCAGTTCTCTGTATAAAAATGAGTGCTTTTTCAGAAATACTAGTTGTAAAAATTGTTTCCCAATTTACTACATTTCTTTTGATCTTAGTTACAGTAGGTTTATCTGTGCAAAAACTTTTTAATTTAATGCAATCAAAATTATCTATTTTGTTTTTAATAATGTTCTCCATCTCTTCCTTGGTCAGAAACTGCTTCTCTTTCCATAGATCTGACAAGTAAACTACTCTTTGATCTTCAAGTTTGCTTATAATAATGTTTTTGTAATATCTAAATCCTTTCTCCATTTTGATCTTATCTTGGTATAGGGTGTGAGGTGTTGGTCTAATCCAAGTTCCTTCCATATTAACTTCCAATTTTTCCAACAGTTTTTATCAAAGAGAGAGTTTTTATCCCAATAGCTGGCTGGACTCTTTGGGTTTCTCAAACAGCAGATGACTATAATCATTTCCTGCTATTACACCTAGTCTATTCTACTGATCCACTACTCTATTTCTTAGTCAACATCAGACAGTTTTGATGACTGATGCTTTATAGTATAATTTTAGATCTGGTAGGGATAAGCCACCTTCTTTTGAAATTTTTAAATTGAATCCCTGGAAATTCTTGACTTTTTATTTCTCCATATGAATTTACTTACAACTTTTTCTAACACATTAAAGTAATTTTTTTGGAATTTTGATTGGTAGGGCACTAAACAGGGATTTAGTTCTGGTAGAATTGTCATTTTCATTATGTTAGCTCAGCCAAATGAGCAGTCGATGTTTGCCCAGTTATTTAAATCTGATTTTATTTGTGTGAGAAGTGTTTTGTAATTGTTTTCAAAAAGTTTTTGAGTCTGCCTTGGCAGATAGACTCCCAGGTATTTTATATTGTCTGAGGTTACTTTGAATGGGATTTCACTTTCTAGCTCTTTCTGCTGTACCTTGCTCATCATATATAGAAATGTTGGAGATTTATGAGGGTTTATTTTATATTCTAGGACTTTGCTAAAGTTGCTAATTATTTCTAATAGCTTTTAGATGACGTTTGGGGACTCTCTAGGTATACCATCATGTCATCTGCAAAGAGTGTCTCTTTCTTCCCAATTTTAATTCCTTCTATTTCTTTTTCTTTTCTTCTTATTGAGGCTATCATTTCTAATATGATATTGAATAGTAGTGGTGATGATGGGCATCCTGGTTTCACCCCTCATCTTTTTGGGAATGCCTCAAGCCTATCCCCGTTGCATATATATTTGCCACTTTCAAATGGTTCAACATAAAAAATATAAAATTTTGACACTGGAAATTATTTGGATCTAGAGCAGCATGGAATGACTTATAGAATCTGATACTGAATGAAGGGAGTAGAATCAAGAGAACTTTAACAACAACATTATGAGATGATCAACCTTGATAGAAGCAGCTTCTCTCAGCAGTTCAGAGAGCTAGGTCAACAGTATTAGATGATCTATAGACAATGGCATCCCATCCAGAGGAAAAACAAAACAAAGCAAAACAAAACAAAAGAAATCAAAATAAAGGTCCAACTCTTCAGATGAACACTTTATAAAACTTATTTTCATATATCTCTTTTCCTTAATCGTAATTCCTCATACCAAAAATGACTAATCAGTAATCATGTTTATAAAAATATGTATGTACAATGCTAACCTGACTGTTCACTGCTGAGGGGAGAGCAGTGGGAAGGGAAGGTGGAAGGAAATTTTGTAACTTAAAAATATGCCTATGCATATGGATGAAAAAATAACAATATTTTTTAAAAAAGAAAAAAAGGAGATGGCATCAAAAATCACATATTTTTCTCTGATTTGCCAACAAACTTTTAGGACTACTGGAATTTTCTATCTGACTAATGAAAGAAACATTCTCTATGTGCTATCTCCCTCTTTAGAATGTGAACTTTTTAAGAAGATTTGCCTTAAATTTGTATTTTTATCCACAGCACTCAGCATTGTACTTCAAACATGAAAGCTTAATAATTACTTTTCTATTCATTCATTCATGAAAAATATAGAAAGGATTTAATGAATGTAATGTGGCCAACAATGTCTTGGCAATCAGAGAAGGCTATTTGTTCTTACTTCACTGCTTATACTTCAGTGGATATCTGATCTCACCAATGAGAGATCAGAAGGCTCTCATGTGTTTTGATACTTGGAGTTTTTTAGACTGAACTTAGAGGCTCAGTGGAAAAAATAGAAGACCTGAACTTGTGCTGCAGCACTTACTAGTTATGTGGCCCTATTGATTGTACGATGCTTAGGCAAATCATTTAATCTCCATCTACCTCAATTTCTTTATCTTTTAAATGACAATGTGACTTACTTCCTCGTGTTTTTATAATGATAATATTTGTAAAGTGGATTGCAAACCTAAAAGACGTTGACAAACTTTATATCACTATGTAAATCCTAGCTATTATTATTATTGTTATTGATATTACTGTTTTCATTTTTGTCATCAGTTGTATAGTCTCAGAGACATTTCAAGAGATCTACTCAACTTTCTTGTGCCCTTTCTCTAGGTAATTTCATATTTTGGGGGTACCTTGATACCTATAAATCTGTTATACTTAAGATGTCTGCAACAATAAATCTCTTATACTTATAATTGTAAATGTGTATATTAACTTCAAATAAGTATTCAAATAAGGAAACATTTGCTTGACAAAGTTACTTGCTACTGTCCTGGAGTCTTCCTATACAGTATCCTTATAGAAGAAGGAATCCCTATTATAATGACTTCTTTCAGAAGTTCCTCTTAGTATTCAATGTTCTGATTACATAAATCCCCCAAACATTTCAGCTCAAGGAGTTTCATGATTTCTTTAAGGTGATGTGATCTTGGATGAGAAGAATAAATGAAATACTAGTCCCAAGGCTTTTTGCTCTACTCATCCCATATCTGGGCCATTGAATTCAATGATATGCTCTACATTTTATGAAGGACCTTAATGAAGTACCTTCAAAGAAAGATAACCATGATGCTGAAGTCTGATGAGCCTTTGAAAGAACTGGACCATGTGTTCTGGATGACAAAGAAAGCTAAGATTTATAACATGGAGCAGAAAGTTCAGTTTTTTTCTGCTTATTCCCAAAAGGTAGACTTTGAAACAACTGCTAGGAGTTCCAGTCAAACTAGTTGTTAGAAAAAAATCTGACAATGACAACTGTCCCCAAATATAAAAGGATGAAGTGTTGGATAGTATGTTCTCCCTTATTCCTGGAGGTCTTCAAGAAGCGTGTGATTCAAGAGCTCATAGACCTGACAACTAGAGGGGAAGTCTGTAGATGGTCTATGGACAATGTTATCCCATCCACAGGATCGTCTATATACAACTAAGAAGTTCTCTGATTCTACTTATCATTATTATACAGTATGCACTGAAGATACCTATTCAAGTTAATGCAGGTAGTAAGCATCATATGTGAATTGTAACCCAGCTCCTCTGACACAAGGACCTATTTTCCTTATACTCTGGGGAACTAGGTGGCACAGTGGATAGAATACTGATCTTGTGTTCAGGAGTATGGGAGTTTGAATCCAGGTTAAGATACTTGCCATTTACTAGCTGTGTAGCCTTGGACAAATCACTTAAACCTGATTGCCTAGCATCCAGGGCCATCTCCAGCTATCCTGATATCTGGCCATTGGAGCTATCTGGCCACTGGACCTATGTGGATCCAAAGGAGAAACTGAGGATAGTGATTTTGCATAGCACTCTATCACTCAAATCCAATTCATGTGCTTGTCGTGGCATCACCTCGCTGATGTAGTTGTCTTCTTTGAGAACGAAGGACAAATGTCCTTCTACTCTATGTCTTCTTGGATTTGTTGCTGTCAAAATTGTATAAGTTTGGGACAGCTGGTTGGTGTGGAGGATAGGGCACTGGTCTTGGAATCAGGAGGACCTATTTACTTAACTGTGAGATCTTGGGAAAGTCATTTAACCCCATTGACTTGCAGACATAAAAACCAAGCAAAACAAAAAGCATTATTGAAGTTTTAAACTTTTATTTCTGTAACAAATGACTGGACCAACCCTATTTCAGGCACACTGCCTTCTGTTAAACAGCATCCTCCTCTTGGGTTTCCACATCTAGCCCCTGCCCCATCCTATATTGGGGGCAGATCCTTCTTTGATTGGACAAGTCAGAGATGACATTTCAGATCACGCCTCTTGATGGACAAGCCTATTTAAGTTAAGAGCAGATGTCCATAACAGAGGGTCTAGTTCTTTGACTAGACTGACACACATATGCTAGCAGAATACACAGCATAGAGAAAGATCAACAAAGGTATTGATTAATCAAATCCTTTTGGGGGCCTTCCTCAAGACCCAAACCTCTAATAATATTTGTCCATGATTAGGATAAAACCTGGGAAGATTATCATATACTTCCAACAGGCCAAAATTCAATAAGGACCTCACCTCATTTAGGGGAGTTCCTTCTGTTATAGTTCAGAAGTGTTCCTGTTCAAAGATGGGTTGACTGAGATGAACCATGGATTCTTTCTAGCTTGGAGATTAGTTTACTTTTGGTAAATGAATGTATCTGATTAAGCAAAAGGAAGAGATTGAATTAAAAATACAGGAATAGAAGGAAGTGAAGGGAAGAAGGGTAAAGGGAAGGGGAAAATGAATATTTATTAAATGCTCATTCTATACTAACACTAAAAATATTATCTTATTTGATTCTCATTACAACCCTGTTAGGTGAGAGCATCCCTTATTCTACAGTTTTGTCTGAAGCAAAGATTATTTGAGTTGCATAGAGTTGATAGGTATCTAAGCATGACTTTGAACTTAGGTCTTCTTGAGAAAATATTGAAATATTTAACCATATCATATTTTTATATTTTCATGTTTTTATATGCATATATATTATATACTTGTAAATATTTCTTCTATATTTACATACCTCTAATACCTCTAAATACCTCATATTTAATTTACATTTGTTCTCGCTATAATGTATTTCTTCTACATTTATTTTATATATGTTATAAATGCATTTATATATAAAATACATATATCTTTCTTTTATATTTACTTGTGTTTAAGTTTCAGAGTGTGGGCATATAATAGGTGAATAATAAATGCTTTCTGGTCAATCGCATATCAAGCAACATGTAGTTAACAACAGGACAATAAAAATATATACAGAGAGTGATAACTGTGGCTGGAATCCCCTCCAGTGAATAATATTTCTACTTTTCCCATAAGTTTATTAATTTGTTTATGTCAATTGTGAAAGATTGGATGGGCATCCTGGGGCCTGAACCCATCTTCATTCCTAATAAAGCAGATCCTTGAGCTTGAATGATTATCTGTGCATTATTAATAGTTCTCCCCAGGCATTTCAAGAAGAAGTAGCATGCTTTAGGAAAAGATAAGAAATGTTCATCTATATTTTAAAAAATTAAAGAGAAGTGAGAGAATATGGTCATACTCCGTACTCTCTACTAAAAAAAGAAAAATGCTAATCATAGAAAGTTTTCTTTCAAATAATCAATAGTAATCAAAACTTCTGCTATCCACCTTTAAAATTCCATTTTTTCATAAATGAAGATGAGATCATAGAAAAAGAATCATTGGAGGGGGGCAGCTCTGTTATAATACTCCAACCCCATTTCTGTTACATTTGCATACAAATTGATCTGGAAATCCATCAGCTGACTCTGTTAATGAGGTCAGGAAAAAAACATGCAGACTTAATCAAACCAAGCTGCAGCTTTTGTTGGTTATCTGTCTCTGGGGAAGAAAAAGCCAAAATATGAAATCATTCTTTCTTTTGCTCCTTTTTCCTCCTCTTTCCAGAATAATTTCCTATCAAGAGAAAGCATTATAATTAAATGTCATTTAGAAGTTACCTCACTTTTTAACATTTTTACTCTAAAACTATTGATGCATGCCATCGTTGTCATGTTAATTGAACTCTGAGATATACTTGGTGTAACAATAATATGCCATTTCAGAAGGTTTAGCAAGGAAACCTGGTGCTATGGAAGGAAGTTTTCAGAGAAGGACATTAGTAAATCTCATTTTCATCATTTTGCTACCTCTTCTTATAAGTATGAACTACTTCATCTGTCATCTCCCAGTTGTCCTGATCTATATCTTGCCATTGGACCTAGATGACTCTGGAGAAGAGAGAGAGACTGATGATTTGGCACAGTTTTACTTCACTTAAATCCAATTCACAGAATCATTGTATCATCTCCCTGAGATCAGGGCTGTTTCAAGAATAGAAGACAAAGGATGAACAAAGTGCTACATGTTCTATAATGTAATAAAGTATATTCTGAAATAGGGAAATTAATGAAAGTCTCAATTTTCCTTATTTTTTTAGATAGAACACATTTATGTGTTTGGTATTATTTGCATGAAACTTTTTTGTATGGGTCTCAGAACTTGTCTAGATGAGGTGTACTAAAGCAGAGGAAGCTAATGAATTTTGTGTGGGATTCAACAACTTTCTAGATCAATTGTTTTATCTATATTGTTTTCTTTCCAAATTCACATACTTCCAAGTTTCACTATGACAAATCTAATCATCTGAGTGATACTTTCACTTTTCAGACTATCTCAGTCATGTTGTCTTAGATTGAGGGCATAATCTTGAAAATAGGGCCAAGAATATATAACATTTGGAGAAATGTTGAGAAGCTTTCATAATATGTATTGGGAAAAATAAAATATTGATATAGAAAATCATTATGACATCAAAAAAAGCAAAAGGTAAAAAGAAAATTGAGGTCTGTGGAGAATCAGATTCAAAATATCAGGTATAATTTGGAAATGTTGGTTTGAAAACTGTAAACGGAACATTAAAGTCTTGATTATCTGACTCATTAAAAAAAAAGAAAAAAGGAAAAGAAAATATGACTAAGATTTAGAACTGGAGAGGACCCTAAAGACCATCAAGTTCAATCTTCTCATTTTAGAGATAGGAAGCTTAGACCAAGATAATTGAAAAGATCAAATCAATGTCACAAAAAAGATTTGAAGCTAGGATCCTTGATTTAAAATTCAGTGTTTTTGCTTTGTTTTTTTTTAACCATACCACAATTTTCCATTAGTTTCTTGGATCCTTTCATGCCTTAACTCTAACAAAATAACAAGTGGTATTTGAAAGTGGTATTTAAAAGCCTGTTGACATGGTCTTCATTAACTTTAAATTTGTGGATTTCTTTTCCTGTGACTCCCACTTTATAATGTTTTATCTAAATAAGATTTATGAAAAGGGGAAATTAATTTAACTTTGTGTCTGGTTTTCCCATAAAAACTAATTGCTACCATTATTAGAAACATACAGAGTAATGAAAAGAGTGCTTCTTTCTAGGTATTGCTTAAATTCATAAATATTCACAGCACAATGCTAAACTGCATGCAGAACTGGATGGAGCCGATGGCTGACTAACACCCATTCTCAGAATTTTCGCCTCTCTTTGGCTATCTTGGAGAATAACATTTCTGGGATCATAGATTAGAAGGGATACTGGTGGTCATCAAGGACAACATTCTCATTTTACATTTAAGTAAATTAAGATCCAAAGATGTTAAGGGATCGACTCCATAACTGATCGTCTTAGGCGGGACTGAATCAGGGATCTGTTGAAAATTATGAGACATGGAAATGAATTCAGCAGTCATCTCCTCATTCTTCAGACTAGGAAACTGATGTCTAGAGAAATGAATTGACTTCCTTGGGATCACACAAATGATATGCATCAAAAGCTATAATTTGAACCTTCCAGATCAAGAAGGAGAGAATGTCACTCTGGTCATGAATATCTCAATTTGTTTTCTCCCCTAAAATGTGTGAACTACATCTTTGAAAGATGAATAAAGGATAGAATCAATAAAAACAATAATGTACAGCACTTTAGTTTTCAAAACATTATATAAATATAGATGTCCTAGCTAATAAAAAAAACTTCCAAAACCTGAAGTAATTCTTGCTTTAATTAGATTATTTTGAATCTTTAGATGGAATAAATGCAAATTTTGTTCTCACATTTCACAATTAGAAAACAGTGTTTGATAATGTGATAAATGTTCCTATTGGGATCTGTTTGTAATCATTTGTAAGTAATTGTCTATAAACAAAAGACATCAGAGAAATGGGCACCTGTGCTGGCTTGTAGAACAGCTGCCTCCCTATTAATAGAGTTGAGTTGTCTACTAAAACACATTTTGGGACATCCCATATTCCACTATGGTACAAGAGATAATGGAAACTCCTTCAATACCAACTGTGGGGCGGGGGGAGGTGAAGTTGAGGGGATCAGAAGTCTTCATTGTGATTTCAATAAGAACTGAGACCAGGACTTTGAATTCCACATTTAAGAGTTTGTTTTAAATTTGAAGACAGCAATTTTAGATAACTTGATGACCTGAGAAGTCAGGTCATAAGTCAGGTTATACTAAAAAAGTCAATGGGATGAGGGAAACGGAGGTCACAATTTTGGACTATTATTGGCAGGAATGTGAATAAGAAAAAAGAGACTAGAAATGTAAGGTATAGTGGCTGCTCATGTTACTGCTTCTTGGAGCCACAGATGAGAGCTGGGTGAATCAGGTAGATACTAACCCATGGAAAACAGCCCTGAAAAGGGATTGGCAATCTTCACACTAGAGGAAGTAGTTTTCCGTGAACACCTTATACCCCATCAGGAAGCTAGAAAATTAATAGGTGATGGTGAAATTAAAAGTTTTGTGGATAAAAGGAGGTAAGGGTATTGAGGATCATAGATTTAGAGAAGGAAGGGACTTTAAAATTTATTTAGTTTAATATCGTCTTATTTTATATTTAAGGAAACCGACCTAGTGAGGTAAAATAACTTGTTGAAGTCACAGTAAATAATATAGGTAGGTTTTGAATTCAAGCCCTCTGATTCTAAATTCAACATTATTTTTACCCTACTTGTAGGACAAGAGCTTCCTAGGAACACAGCATTCTACATCCAGATCCCTAAGGTTAAGAAAGTGGGGTAGGCCTAGAGAAGAAAACAATGAGCCATATAAGGAAATCTCTGTAAAAGGAAAGGGAATTATCTGGAGGTCAGCAAATAACTAGAGCAATTGGCCTTAGAGGCAGAAGGATGAGAATTCGAATCCAGCTTCAGACGTTTGTCACTTACTAGCTATGTGACCTTGGGTAAGTCATTTAACTCTAATTGCCTTACATCCAGGATCATCTCCAGTCACCCTTATACATATTGGATCAGGGGAACCAGATGACTCTGGAGTGGAAAGTGACACTGTTGACTCAGCATAGCATCTCCTCACTCAAAATCCAATTTATGTGCTGATCCTCTTTGATAAAGAAAGGCAAAAAATCCCATCAGTTTATATAGAATTATAGATAACACTAAGAGGTCAAATCATTTACCCAGGGTAATAGCATCATATGTCAAAAATGGACTTGAATCTAGTTCTTCCTGGTTTTGAGGCTTGTCTCAAATCACTAAATATTAACTGTTTTAATTTATTTTCACATATGACAATCCTTAAAACTAAGGATCAAAATAAAATGAGATTAGAATCAAATTTTTGAATTAAACATCACTAAATGCAAAACCAATTTTTAAAAATATGATATTCATTCACACAATTCTCACAAAGAATACTATTATTAGTATTTTAATGAAAACAGAATATTTTGTACCATTTGTAAAATATATGTTCAAAATGTTAGAACCTATTTATCTCATCATTCTGAATTTTGTGCCAGTTTTATAATAAACCTGACTGTTCATACAGTAGTACAGATAGAGAATTCTCTTAATAAGTATTTCAAGTGCATGCTCAAAATCTTTTTACTATTGAGAGCTACATAGGAAAAAACATTTAGAGACCAATTCCCTAGAAAATAAGCGAATCATACCATGATAAGTCTGATAGTTACTTTTCTCTGAGCAACACTCTATAAATTAGTTTTAGAGAATTTCATTCTCTCTTTTCATTACTTCAACTTTGTGGAGTCAAATTTTGAAGGTAATAAAATGCTTAAGCATGTAATGATTTATAAATTGAAAACTGTTCAAACATGAATTAAGGAGTCCTTGCTTCTTAATGATCTCTGAATCAAGAATACCTTGAGAACAGGTAAATATCAACTGTGTTGTGTTGAAATTGTCTATGGTAAGTGCCACAAACTTGATGGTTAAATTATATTTCATATGCTATAGAATATTTTATATAGGGCAATAAGTAGATGTTATGTGAATAGAAATATAGTTTAATAACTCTAAGTATTACATTTAAAACTAAAATATTAATGCTACTTTTCTGTAAATTTTGTGGTTAATCTTTTTGTAGTCTATTGTTGTAGATTGTCACAGTTGAGGGTTCATACAAATGAAACATTCAGTTCCTATACATCATGATTTTGATGCACATTATCTTTGACACCACTTGGATGAAAATCTATTGTCCTTCCATAAAATGCTGTTTTCCTTGACAGTGAAGAAATGACTCTATTGTCACTTCATATATTTTGGTCTGATGTTAGTACTTACTTTCCCTCCTGTCTCCTGGGCTCAGCCTTGTTACAATTGATTTGAGATTTCTTCAACTCTGGATTAGAGTATGGGTTAGATCTTCTATTATGGACTAAGTTAAGTGATAGTTGTGGGGAAAACTGAGTTGTGCCATAAAAACTGGAGCTTGTCCATTCATTCGATTTTTTTGTGTATTTTTTCTTGGGAATTTTTGGCTGTTTTATTTTGTTTTGTTTTATTTGGGAGAGTCAAGCTATAAATTCCTTTTCAAATGACTTTGTGAATTATTTTGTAGTCCTGAAATGATTTTGCTTTGAATTGAAATGATGGAGACTGGACAGATTTAGAAAATTTTTACTACCACCAGTTTTTTCTTATGTGTTTGCTTTCAAGATTTATGTTAATTGTTGGGTTATACATGGTTATATATTTGTTTGTGTAAAGACATGAAACTGGCTATATAGATTTATTAGTCTAGATATGCTTTTATCAGCATATGAAATCTTGTTGAGGAAACTCTCAATTTCAAGACAGATCAAAACGTGCTGGGAAACTTTGATCCCTAAGGAGTTGCCTAGGTTCCAGGAAAATCACACTGGGAATGAACAGGATATCTGGCATGATTTCACTCTCTGTGTGTCTTCAGTTTATTAATATTCTTCCTCAAATGTGGATCTCAGAATTGAACTCAGTACTCTAGAAATGATCTGAATAGGGCAGGACACCAAAGAATTCTCACCTCCCTAGGGCAGGTACCAAAGGATTAACATCTCTCTAAAACTGCATATTATGCCCCTCTTAATTCAGAGTCAGTTCATTTTTATTCATTTTGAACTTAAATATTTAAAGAAAAAAGAACATTTCTATATACACAGTACAGCCCAAAAAAGAAATTTCAGCTTACTTTTTTGAAAAATTATATAATACTATTTATCATTTTCAAAGCTACTCTGTTTTCCATGCTTCCTTCTCCATTTTACTTTAATTCACTGCTCTGTACTTCTTATATTTTCCCTCCCTGCCCCCACATCCATTCCAGAGACAAGTACCATTAGACACCAACATATATGTATATGTAAATCATGCTATATAAACTTTTGTTTGCTCATATTGGTTTTCCAATAAAAATTTTGAAAAAAGATGAGGTGAAGACGAAATAACAGAGGGTCATTGGGTTTTATTGAGATCAACATCATCAAACCTGGACTTTTGGAATATTACTTTAGCACTCATATGAAGGATGGACTGGAAATCCGAGAGTCTTAAGACTGAGAAATAATTTCAAATGTTGAATTGGGAATGATAAAGATCTGGATTACAATATTGTTTAGCCATGAAGATATTACCCAAGGTCAATATAATAATAATTAGTATTTATGGTCTTTTTAAGATTTTCAAAGTGCTTTTCAAGTACCATATCATTTAATCTTCACAACTTTCAAAAAGATAGATATTACCCCTTCTTCAATATGAGGAAACTGAGGATGAGAGAGGACAAGAGACTTGATTAGATGTGCTCAGATCATAAGTGTTTGAGACAGGATTTGAACTCAAGAGTTTCTTGATTCTAAGTCCACTATTCTATTCTCTATACGGAAGTGATGATGATGATGATGATGATGATGATGATGATGATGATGATGTTGTTTGTCCTTCATTCTCAAAGAAGACCATGACAATCAGGGAAGGTGATGACATGACAAAAAAAAAAGTGAATTGAATTTGAGTGAGATGGGGCTATACTAAGTCACCAGCCTCATTTTCTCATCTAGAGTCAGCTGGGTCCAGTGACTAGATATGGATCAAGATGAATGGAAATACCCTGGATGTGAGGTAGTGGGATTAAGTGACTTGCCCAAGGTCACACAGCTAGTAGATGTCAATCATCTGAGGCTGGATTTGAACTCAAGTCCTCCTGACTCAGGACCAGTGCTCTATGCCCTGAACCACCTAGTTGCCCTCCATTTCATTTCCCACTTTTGCACATTCCTACAAGCCCTCCTCCATGCCCAGAATTCATTGTGCCCCTCCTCTTTGTTTCTCAGAGTCCTTAATTTTCATCATGCCCCCTTCTACCACTCCAGTGAGTACTTTTTGCATCCTCAAATGATCTTGAATTTATTAATTTGAATTTGTCCTGTCTTCCCCAAGTGGAATTAAGAACCTTGAGGGCTAAAATTGATTTGGGTTTGTTTAATTAATTCCAGCACCTGGTACAAGTGCTTTCATTTGCATATATGTATATTTATTCCTCCATATCTATAATTTCATTGAAATGGAAAGCTTTCATTCTGGACCTTCCTATTATTTCATATCGAATATTGATTTTTAAACCATATGCATAGAGATTGCTTGGGGACAAATGAGAGGTTGAATACCTTGCAAAGTATGCACTATATGTGTACATGTATTCTATATCCATATCTTTATCTCTCTCTCTCTCTCTCTCCATGTACATATATATATACCCATTGATATTGATACAGATTTATAAATATATGCCCCTATATATGCATATATATGTATATCTGAGAAAAGCCCTAAATTCATATCTTCTAATTATAGTCAGTCTTTAAGCATTTAAGTCCCACTATTTTCAATTTCACCAACTTAAAGAAAAGGTGAATTTCAAAACTGCCAGAAATCCCTCAATAATTTAGTATATCAAAATATTGCTGACTTCAATTATGTTCATGGTCCCTTTGCCAATGCAGTTCTTCAGTGTATTAACTGATGATCTCCTCAACTATTGTGATCAAAAATAATTGATCAAGTGATGATCCAGTTAATGATGATAAGCCTCCCTCTCAGTATGTAACTGAGTTCCAGGTTGTTCCAAAACTGTGTCCATGCCTTTCTCATTCTTAGAAGGTTTTTTCATTTGTCTCACAGTCATCTCATAACACAATGAGATACCAAAACAAGACTTTGGAAAGAGAATTAAGAAGTACCATGGTTTTAAATAAACTTTTTGCAGGCAAGTCTGAGTATTTCTCAAATAGTTTATATTTTCACAAATTCTAAACAATCAACTTATGAATAAATTTTTGAGACATAATTCCATTCATAAAGGAAAACCTCAGACCACCATCAGAGACTGCAATTTTTTTGGAGCATGACCAACTATTCAAATTCACACTCTCTTGACATACTATAGTGTGATGTTCAAGTTGGATCTAGGTAAATTATCTACCAACACTAAGGACATATTTCCTCTTGTCTTAATGACTGTCTGACAGTATCCTCCATCCTTAACTCTTGCACTCATTTCCATATACATATAGATGTTTCATCAAATAGTCTAACTTTCTAGTTCCCCAATCTATTCAGCTCACATGATGTTTCTGTCTTTCCACTTTAGCCTCACAAAGGGATGGTCATAACCTCGATTTTGCCATCAGTAATATGTACAATTGTCCCTTACCCATCACGAATTTCCTATCTCGATTTTGATATGTTGCAAATTTGATATAAGAAATTAAATGAGATTTTTGGGGGAGTTTTGTGGAAACTGCAGATAACATTTGAAGGTCAGCAGATAACACAGAAAAAGGTTAAAAACTCAGAAATGCATAAAATATATGAATATTTTTGTATAATATCGACAAATTTTCTTTTAATACCATAATAATTCAGACTTCTTCTTTTGTATGAAGGAAGTTGCAAAACCTTTTAGGTGGATTTTCTAGATTATGACTACACCATCATCTGCTGTGGCTATGCATTCAGTTCTGCTATAATGCTTGTTGAAAACCCAACTATATTACAATGTGATAAATATATTAGAGAAGAATTTAAGCATAGCATATATTCCATTATATACAATTTCATCTGTTAGAGACACTAAATCAATGGAGAAAACTGTATCCAGATGAGTCAAACTATACACAACACAAATACAGTCATACACACATCTCAACCATCTCTGCTATTTCAATATATCTATCTCCTGCTATTCTAGAAGTTTGTGTTTTGCTATTCATTAAAAGAAAAAAAATCTATTCATTCATCCCTTAACTCCATCCACTTCTCTTTTTAAGTCTTATAGTTTTAATTTGTTCAATTTGTGTGGCAGTCATTTTTTAGGGAGTCTGCATTACATTATAGCAAAACTGTATTCTCTTCCATTCCCTCTACCTCTTGATGAACAAGTTCAAGTGTAAGCTATATTCTGTACACCAAACAATTTTTGTTTTGTCTGATTGCCATTTATCAGACCAGCAATGCTACCATTCATCTTCTCCTTCACTCCTACTCATGTGTTTCTGAATGGAACTGGAGGACATCACAACTTACTATAATGGCTGTTCCAAGTCATCTCTTGTAATAAATGGTTAAAGTTTCATTTCTAAATGAGTACTTGAGAAATAGATTGAAAACAGAAGCTTATAGGGTTAATAAAAGATAATTAGGATTAGCTAAAGAGATATATGAATTAGCATGTGGGAAAGGAAGCCAGTAATCTACAGTGGACTAGAAGGAATTTGTTCTTACAAGATGGGAAACTAACATTTTGCATTTGATTGGGAGGAAATTGTACTGACAGGATGGGGGACACCTGGATTCATACTGGGTTATGAAAGAGAAACCTTCATAGATAAAAAGTTATATAAGCCAACAAGTAAAAAGGAATCCAAATTGTTTAATAAAGACATTAAGTCCAAGAGGTATTATTATAACTCTAAATGATATTTCAGAGAAATGAAGTTAATTTGTTAAAGAATAAAATTGTGTAGGACTAATGAGGGGAAAATACTAAATGGAACAGATAGAGTTATAAACTCTGAATTACCGACCCAATGGGGAAACAGTTGAGGGACTTGGAGTCTATAAAGGATAAAATATTGGAGCATGATGGTTTTAAATCCAGGGATAGATACCCCATCTTGCAAGACAGCATAAATAAAACCTTCTGATTTCACTGGTGAGCACGTGGTCATTTTGGTTAGAAATGTTGATCATTTCTAACATCTCTTCATAAATGTCTCTCAAGTCTTATGACTATTTGCCCCTAATCCCAAATTTTCTGAACTGAGGATTTTGTCTCATTAAAAAAAAAGAAAAAAATGAATACATTTCCTTCAAGATTACCTTTCTCCTATGAAATTATATCCCCTGAAATCATCTTCCATATTCTATTATGCTATGCCCAATCTCTCTCTCTCTCTCTCTCTCTCTCTCTCTCTCTCTCTCTCTCTCTCTCTCTCTCTCTCTCTCTCTCCAAACACACACACACACACACACACACACACACACACACATTTCAATGGATTGCCTCCATTATTACTTCTTTTTAACAGTCTCTCCTCTCTCTCTCTTCTCTCCAGTCTGCTATATTTCTGGTTCTTTCTCTATTGCCTACAATTACAGAGTCTTCTCTAGCCCCCCCCCCTCCAAAAAAAGCCTTGGGCAGCTAGGTGACGGTGGATTTAGCATTGGCCCTGAAGTGAGGAGGATATGAGTTCAAATGTGGCATCAGTCACTTTATACTTATTGCCTTGCAAAAAAGACAGTAAAAAAGCCCTGATCAGATCCTACTATGCCCAACATTTGCCTTCACATCCTCTCATCTTATTCTTCTAAACTTCACAAGTTTGGCTTTTGACCTAATCAGGCAACTGAAATTGTTCTATCTGAAGTTACCAGTGAACTCATAATTAACAATAATATTTTGAGGTGATAAATTGGGGTAAAGTTTGTCTCAGTTTTTAACCTGGCTTTTAGTTATTGAATGGGCAACGCCTTAGACAAACTGAGAACTGTGAAGGACCTTAATTTTAAAAAGCAGAAATCACCCACTGCATCCCTGGTCATTACCAGGATTCCTGGTAATTTAACTTCACTTATACTGGTCTAGGGAACCATCTTCTTCTTAATTAGCCAAATTCAGAATGTCCATGTCTTGTCATACAACTCCAGTGATTTTGGAGGAGTAGTGAGGAGGACAACTTTGCAGTTCTGCCTCACTGAATGCAAGTCAAGCTATCACCCCCATAATGTCATTGGCTGTCTTGGAGAAAGTGGAAGAATAAGGATAATAACAACAATAATCTATTTGACAAGTTACATGTTAATTGCTGGAAATACAAAGATGCTGGGGAGTCCCTTCTACTACGGTGTTCATGTTTAGTGAGCGGGGAGAAACGTTCTTACAAGTATATACAAAGAAGGGATACAGTATACTTGGGAAGTTAGAGATAATTTCACAGGGAAGGATTAAAGATCTAAAAATATTAGAAAAGATTTATTTTTTTAGTTTTAGAAAGAAATTCATTAAGACATTTGGTAGAGGAGAGTAAGCTGGAAAAGAGATGTGGTTCCTTCTCATCTAGGCTCTGGATGTTTGCGTCATATAAGATTTAGACAAGAGAACCCTAATTCAAACCATGTCTTCAGTTAATTATTGATGAGAGGGCAACCTGACAGCAAGGTAGCTGGAGATGTATCTTATTGAATATAAATATTCAATAACATTTGGGCAATGCAGAAATACCAAGGCTTCCCCAAGCACAAATTTGGGTAAACTCAAAATAAGATCTGAGTATGGGCACCGAAAAGAAGGGTATTTGGGGTGAATCTGGTTTTAGGAAAGGTTTCTTACAGAAGCTAGGACTTGACTGAAATTTGAAGGAAGTCAGGGAAGTCTAGAGACAGAGATGAGTTGAAATGGTGTTTTTGAGACTGATGTCCCTAGATCACAGGAAATATGGTGGTTAGAGGTAGATAATAAGATTAGAACATCAGAGAAGTAAGGAGGAGTGAAACAGTTTATGGAGGTCTTCTGGAGGAAAAAGAGATCCAGTAGAGTTGAGAAGGTGCTCCCCAGCATCTTAGTATTTTCAGAAATTAACATGGAATTTGTCAAATAGATTATTAGTAGTAGTAGTAGTAGTAGTAGTAGTAGTAGTAGTAATAGTAGTAGTAGTAGTAGTAGTAGTAGTAGTTAGTAGTAGTAGTAGTAGTTAGTAGTAGTAGTAGTATTCCATTTTCTCCAAAAGAGCCAATGACATTATGGGAGTGATATCTTGACTTGCATTGACTGAGACAGAACTGCAAAGTTGTCATCCTCACTACTCCTCCAAAAATCTACCATTGAGTAATCATACCTGTGCTTTACAAAGATTATAACAATTGAGTAGAGAATGAATTGAAACAGGAGGAGATGTGAGAAAAGAACACTAGCAAGCTTACTGTGCTCATACAGGAATGAGATTAGCTCCTATACTGGGCTGGTTAGCAGTGTCAAAGGAGAGAAAGGAAATATGTGAGAGGTATTACAAAATTAGAAAAGACAGAGCTTGACAAGTAATTGGACATGAAGAATGAGAGAGAATGAGGAGACAAGGATATTCTGACCTTGACTAATTAGAAAGAAGATGGTTCCCTAGACCAGTATTAAGTAGAGATTTTAGAAAGCAGTTGAGTTTTTGGCATGCCCAGTGTAACATGTTTATAAAAATATCCAATTCAAATTGTCCAATGGGAAATTAGAGATGTGAGACTAGAGTAAGGGCAAAAATTTGGATGGACAAATCAACTATAGGTAAGAATCAAATATAAAGAGAAGCTAATAAATCCATGGGAGTGGATTGTAATCAAATGAAATAGCATAAAGGCAGCTAGGTGGCACACTGGCTCTGGAGTTAGTAGGAGCTGAGTTCAAATCCAACCTCAGATATTTAATTATTACATAGCTGTGTGATGCTGGGCAAGTCACTTAACCCCATTATTGCCTTGCAAAAAAAAAATGAAATAGCATAGAAGGAGAAGTAAAGAGGGTCCAGGACAGGGTTTTTGGGGATGCTATCTGGAGGATTATTCAGGAAAGCAGCCTGAGGATGAGATTCATAAGGATGTAGTATCATTAAAAAATAATAAAAAACAAAATAGAACAAAAAAACCTTATAGATAAATGATTATAAAGGAGAAGAAGTTATCAACTGGATCAAAGGTTGCAGAGGGGCAAGAAAGGATGAGAACTAAGAAAAACCATTTGATTTATCAATTAAGAAACTTTAGGATAGCCTTTTCTAAATTGCACCATGATGCCTGTTTCCTCTCACATAATGCATACTGAGTTAACTGAATATATTATTTAATATAATTGGTTAAAGCAGTTATCCTTGCTGTAATCATATTTCATTCTATGTATAACTGTATATAAACTTTCATATACAGATATTATACAATTTTTCCCCTTTATGGTCAAGTTTCCTTAACTTGATCTCTAGAAGCTATTGTCTTAACCCAGAAGAAGTTAATCAACTTAACTTTGGAACTCTTGCTGAGGGAGTCAGGAGATTTTAATTGGCTGCTGAGCACATGAAAACATATGTGTTGTGCTCTAGCAAGCAAGATCCTAGACTATGTTTAATGTCCAATTAGTTGTCCTACCATCTGTCTGGACATTGTTACCTGCTGCCATCCCCACACCTGTTTTCACCCTCTGCTTCAGGCACAATAATACAATCAATAATGTCATTGTTTCTGGAAAATGCATTCAATCAACTGCTCTTTGGATTACACCATCACCTCTGTAATTTCACTAACAAAATCTACCATTCCCCTCCCCATGTCTATTAGAAAGCAAGCTGCTTAAGGTCAGGAATTGTCTTTATTTTTTGGGGGGGGTGTATATTTCCAAAACTTAACCCTCGTATATGAAATGTAAATAATAATATCAATGTGTGTATGTATAATTTCACTTCATGAATTTATTCATTGATAATAATAAGGGTCACTTTATAGCAAAATTTAGTAGGCCAGGGTGGAAGTATAACAGAAAATTGAAATGTGCTGCTTTCACTCTTTCCCTTTTCCTTCTCCTGGTCTCTTCTGGGATTCCACAGGAAGCTAGTAGAGAAAGTTAGACTCTTTATCTCAATGAACAGAATATGTATAAGATCCCCTCTTAGCACTGTTTTCAGAGGAAATGATGCAACAATGAAAATGTAAGTTATACATTAGAGATGCATGGAAAGACTTACATGAACTGATGCTGAGTAAAGTGAGCAGAAACAAGAAAACTTTGTTCACATTAACAGTAACATTGTGAGATGATCAGCTGTGATGGATGCAACTCCTCTCAATAGTTCAGTTATCAAGAACAATCCTCAAAGACTTATTTTGGAAAATGCCATGCATATCCAGAGGGAAAAACTATGGAGGCTAAATGCAGAGCAAAGCATATGATGTCTACTTTTTAAAGCTTCTTTAATGCTTTTACTTTCTTACTCATTTTTTTGTTTGCTTGGTTGTTTTTATTGTTGTTTTTTCATCTTAGGTCTAATTCCTCTTTCACAACAGGACTAATATGGAAATATGTTAAACGTGATTGTAAATATACAACTTTTACCAGATTGTTTGTTGTCTTAAGGAGGAGGGAAGTGAAGGTAATAGAAAAATATGGAACTCATAAACTTGGTAATGGGTGAACATTGAAAACAGTCTTTGCATGTAATTGAAAAAATTAAATTTAAAAATTGACAAAAAAGAAAGAAGGGGAAAAAAAGAAAAATGTAGGCTAAATATCTCCTAATACAGGCTTCCAGTTGGAGAAAACTTTAACAATGAGTCAGGGATTGTGGTTTCCAGAACTAAACTAGTAAGCTTCCAAGTCACTTTTCTTCTCTGTGACTAGAAAATGGAAACCTCCCACTACATAACTCAAACCACAAAGAAATGGACATAAAGAAATACTAACATCTGGATTCACTATAGACATTTATGAGAAATAAAACTAGAACAGAAAAAAAAACTACTTATAGCATAAAACAATTCAAAAGTCGAGACTAATTGCATTCACCCAAAGGAAAAGAAATCAAGGATCAGTTTTGCATTTACTCCATTTTACTGGAAAAGGATTTGCTTTTACCAGACATGGTAAACTACAATGACAAGCTTGTTTCCTCTCTAATCAGTTGCCCTACCCCCCCCCATTCTTTTTGTTTCCTTTTCTCTAGGCTGGAAAATTGAAGGTCAGCCATCACTGTTGGTCCTTGGAGTTCTCCTGTTAAAATTCCCCAGCTCATTTTGTCCTCTCCCTGACAAAGGAAAGAAGAATGAGCTTGTTCCCAAATCTTTTCTTTTCCTTAGAGGTCTCCAAGTCATACCACTGTTACAAAACTATATGTTATTTCCTTGGTCCCAGACATGAGTAAAATCTCAAATTGCACAAGTCCAGATCATTCAAGGTTTCTCCTCTAATATTTGCTGTAAAAGGTATATATAGTATGTATATAATATATATATATACATATATATATATATATATATAAAATTTCATAGGGAGCTTGAAATTAAATAAATGTGTAATAGCCATTCTGTGTTACCTCTCTTATTGGCACTCACTATATGGATCCCTACTCTCACAGTTTTTACAGGTATTCTATAAAACCTTTGAGTTCTATAAACTTCTGTTCCCCAAAACCTATTTGCCTTTAAAAATCAACTATTTGAAACATTATCACAAGACAATTTTACTTAATAATCATTAATACAACAAATAAATGCATTTGATAACCAATTTCATCATCAAGAAAATTAGTTGGAGTTTTTAACATTTTTTATTGTTTTTTTGAATTTTACAATTTTCTCCCCAATTTTGCTTCCCTCCTCCCACTACAGAAGGCAGTCTGACAATCTTTACATTGTTTCCATGCTATACATTGATCAAAATTGAATGTGTTGAGAGAGAAATAAAATCCTTGAGGAGAAAATAAAATAGAGAGCAAAATTGCATAATAAGATTTTTTTTTTAAATTGAAGAGAATAGCTTTTGGTTTTTGTTTAACCTCCACAACTCTTTCTTTGGATATAGATGGCATTTTCCATTGCAGAAACCGTAAAATTATCGCTAATTGTTGCATTAATGAAATATAAAAATCCATTAAGTCTGATCATCAACCCCATGTTGCTGTTAGGGTGTATAGTGTTCTTCTGGTTCTGCTCATCTCACTCAGCATCAGTTCATGCAAATCATTCCAGGCTTCTCTGAATTTCCATCCTTCCTGGTTTCTAATAGAACAATAGTGTTCCATAACATACATACACCACAATTTGTTCAGTCATTCCCCAATTGATGAACATTCATTCATTTTCCAATTCATTGCCACCCAGGTTTAATAGCTACAGAATTTTCCTCCAGTATGATTTGCACACTGTCCCACAAAGACACACAATATTAATGGGAATAACTTGGATAATAGGTTGTTGTCTTTTGTTCTCAAAATATATCACTGTGTTGGAGTTAAGGTATAGTGCTTCCAACTATAGCTTATCAGACAACTATGAAACTGGATCACTATATTATAGGTTGAGCACAAATAGTCTATATGAACATTTGGAGTGAAGATGTCTCTAAATTTGCTCATCTCATATTTCTTTTGAGTTATTGCAATTCTACTGTGCTCACAGTGTACAGGGACTTCTCTGATATATGTACCATGATGGGCTTTCCTTTCACTTTTCTACCAGGTAAAGCAATCCATTCCAAATCTCTTCATAAGGGAGTAACTTAGAAGATAGTAGTAACAGGATACAAACAGAGAAAACACAAATGGCCAATGCAGCTCACATATGTGCTGTTCCAGGGCCCCCAAAATCATGTCTATCTTCATGGTATCCTCATTTTGCTCACTTCAGGAAAGGCATGTCTATTAAACAAGTCACTTATCTGGAGTCCTTGGGCTAACTTTTCTCCATTCTTGATAATTGCTTCTCCAGATTCATAATTGTCTCTTCCTTGGGTTTCTGGGTATTATCTCCTTCAAGCTGCTTCCTTTACTGAATGTCTCTTGACTTTCCCCTCCAATATTTGCTGGGCATGTCACCTTTTTGGTTGTCATTCTACTGAAAGATGCCATTCATGGTTAATGAGAGCAGGAGGAGAGAATAGTTAATGGGGGGAGGAAGAGAGAAACTTCAAAGCAAAGGAGTCATCTAAAAATTCCTCCTTGCTTATATTATGAAAATATATTGGAAAATGTGGCCTATAAATAAGAAAGAAAAGGTCAGAAATATAGAAATTATAAGGAAGCAGATTTATATTAGCATATCATGAATATATTCTTCAAGAAAAGTCAGGGGGTAAGGAAATTCAGGGGTGGAGCCAAGATGGTGGAATAAAGGCAGGGACTCCCATGAGCTCTCCCTCTAACCACTCAAAATTTTGTAAATAACCAAATTCTAGAATGGCAGAACTCACAAAAAGACTGAGTGACACAATTTTCTGGCCCAAGACAACTTGGAAGATCTGTGGGAAGGGGTTTTTGCAGCAGGATTAGAAAGGATCTATAACACAGCCCAGACTAACCCAGAGTAAACTGGTTCCAGTCATCCAAAAATAGACTATTGGGTGCCTGAGTCCATGGCAGAGGTGGCAATTACCAGTCCAGGGATTGCCAAGGACAGTTAGGAAGGTCAGAAGGAAATTTCTGCCACATCAGATTTAGAGAGGAGCTCAGTCTACCCAGGCCTCAGATCAGACCTGGCCCAAGGGGAGCAGGAGCAGACCTGGAGAATCAGTCCATGGATGATTAAGGGGTTGGGAAAGATTACAGAGGTTTCTTTGCTGTTCCTTAGGTACGACTCTGTGGCTTTGCCAAAACTCAGATCTAAGTCATAATCTGGGGTTCCAGTCTCAAGAACAGGAGCAGAAGGACAGCAGAGTATACTGCCTGCAGCAGAGCAGGGAACCTCCTCATAGTTCCAGGGCAGAGGGCAGTGTTTGTGATCACCCATAGATCAGAATATAGGACAGGAGGGCAGCTGGAACATCTCATAAGATCTTGGAGAATTGAGAACTTGCAGGTTCTGCAGGGGTTGTCCCTGAAAATATCTGCAAAAACGCTCAAAAACTTGGGGCAGTGTATCCTCTACCCTGGAAAGAGAGCCCCAACTTAAGAAAGAGTAAAACTCAAGTCATAGCCTAGTGAAATGAACAAACAACTGAAGAAAATAATCCAACCATAGACAGTTACTTTGGTCCTATGGAGTATCAAAATACATTCAGACATTCCTGATGAAACAACCAGAACTCAAGTACAGGACTTAGGTGCAGCATGAAGTGGGTGGACAGGAATAGAAAATTATAAGGGATCTAATGATGTTGAACTGTATGCATTCCTACATGGGAAGGTGTTAAGGATAACTCATATAAACTTTCTCATTCATTAGAGCAGTTATAAGGAACTTATATAGACAAGAGCCAGGAGGGAGCTGAATTTGAAGGTATAATATGTTAAAAAGTTGGAGTTAATGGGGGAGAAAAGAGTGTACTGGGAGAAAGAGAAAGGAGAGGTAGAATGGGTTAAGTTATTTCCCAAAAAAAAAGAGAGGCAAGGAAAAACTTTTGCAGTGGAGTGGAAGCTGAGAGGGAAATGAATGAACTTTACACTCATCAGAAGTGGTTCAGAGAGGGAATAAAGTACACACTTAATTGGTCATAGAAATATATCTTAACTTTGATAAAATACAAAATCCATTCTATTTAAAAATTCTAAAATGTTTAGGAATAAATGGAGTTTTCCTTAAAATAATAAATAGTATCTATCTAAAACCATCAACAAATATTATATGCAATGGGAATAAACTCAGAGCATTTACACTAAAATCAGGGGTGAAACAAAGTTGCCCATTATCACTATTAATATTCAATTTAGTATTAGATATGCTAGCTGTAGCAGTAAGCAAAGAAAAGAAATCGAAAGAATCGGAATTGGCAATGAGGAAGCAAAGCTTTCACTCTTTTCAGATGATATGGTATATTTAGAGAACACAAAAAAAATATCTAAAATATCTCCCTAAAACCATTAACAAATTCAGTAAAGTAGTAGGATATAAAATAAACCACATAAATCATCAGCAATTCTATATATAAAAAAGCCCAAGAGCAAGAGATAGAAAGAGAAATTTCATTTAAAAAAAAACTACAGACAACATTAAATACTTGGGAATCTATTTCCCAGAAACTGTATGAACACAATTATAAAGCATTTCTCACCCAAGTAAAATCAAATAGGTTGAGCTAATATAATCAAAGTGACAATTCTACCCAAATTAAATTATTTATTCAGTGCCATGCCAATCAAACTTCTTTATCAAGCTAGAAAAAATAGTAACAAAAATTCATCTGGAGCAGCAACAGGTCAAGAATAACAAAGGAACTGATGAAAAAATGTAAAGGAAAGTAGCCTACCTCTACCAGATCTAAAACTATACTATGAAGCAGCAGTCATCAAAACTGTCTGATACTGATTAAGAAATGGAGTAATGGGGCAGCTAGGTGGCACAGCAAATAGAGCACCAACCCGGGAGTCAGGAAGCCCTGAGTCCAAATCTAGCCTCAGATAATTAATAATTCATAATTAATAAAGTACCATGCTCTGTGACCTTGGGCAAGTCACTGAACCCCATTGCCTTACAAATAACTAAAAAAAGAAAAAGAAAAAGAGTAATGGCTCAGTTGATTAGAATGGGTTCATAAGAAATCACAGTAAATGACTACAGTAATCTACTGTTTGATAAATCCAAAGACAATAGCTTCTGGGATAACAATTCATTATTTGACAAAAATTGTTGGGAAACCTGGAAAATAGCATGGCAAAAGCTAGGCATAGACCCACATCTCACACCCTATACAAAAATAAAATCAAAATGGGTACCGATTTTAGACATAAAGAGTGACACCATAGATAAATTAAGAGACCAAGAAATACTCTCTCAGATATATGGAAAGGGGATAAATTTATGAGCAAGAAAGAATTAGAGAATGTTATAAATTGTAAAATGATTGATTTGTACTATATTAAACTGAAAGTTTTTGCACTAATAAAATCAATGCTGCCAAATTTATATGGAAAGCAGAAAGCTGGGAAACAATCTTCACAACTAGGAGCTCTATAAAGTTCTCATTACTAAAATATATAGAGAATTGCATTCAATTAATAAGATTACAAGTCATTCCGCAATTGATAAATGGTCAAAGGATATGAACAGATAGTTTTCAAATGAACAAATTAAAGCCTTATATAATCATATGACAAAATATTCCAAATCATTATTGAATAGAGAAATGCAAATTAAAACAATAATGAGTGAACACATCATACCTATCAGATTGGCAAAGATGAGAAAAAGGGAATTGGGAAATTGATGCATTGCTGATGGAGTTGTGAACAGATACAACCACTCTGGGGAGCAATATGGAACTATGTCCAAAAAGCAATAAAAACGTTCAGACCCTTTGACCCAGTAATTCTAAATCCAAGTCTATATCCAGAAGAAATATTAAAGATGGGAAAAGTCCCACATGTTCTAAAATATTCATAGTAGCTCTTTTTGTTGTGACATAGAATTGGAAATTGAGGGGATGCTCAGCAATTGGGGAATGGCTAAACAAGCTATTATACATGAATACTATGGAATATTATTGTTCTATAGGAAACCATAAAGGGTCAGACTCTAGGGAAGCATGGTATGACTTATGGGATCTCATGCTGAGCAAAGGGAGTAGAATAAAGAGAACAATGTATACATTGACAACAACATTGTAAGATGTTCAACCTTGATGGAATCAACTCCTCTCAGCAGTTCAGAAAGCTAAGACAAAAACAAAAATGAATTTGACTGCATTTTAAAATAAATTAGTCCCACTTGTAACTCATTTCTATATCATCAGCTGATCTAGCTAAATCATCCATTGATCTAGTCAAATAATCGGCTTCTTAGAGAAAAGGTTAAAACCAACACTAAATTTGAAATAAAAATATTAAGTTTAATACCATTAAAATATAAGGTACAAATTAAAATATTTTAACCTGATTCATCTGAATAATATATTGACACCAAAATATAAGGAATATATATTTTTTGAAACCAGACATCTGGGGGCAGCTAGGTGGTGCAGTAGATAGAGGACCAGCCCTGGAGTCAGGAGGACCTGAGTTCAAATCCAGCCTCAGACACTTAATAATTACCTAGCTGTGTGGTCTTGGGCAAGCCACTTAACCCCATTGCCTTGCAAAAACCTTAAAAACAAACAAACAACCAAACCCAGACACCCACATAGACTTATAATTTTGAGGTTATAAATAATATAAATTGTAAGCATACAAACATTTTCCACAAGAGAATCCAAGAACTCAAACATTGCTTAGTTATAGATACTTTGGTAGGTGAAATGATATATCAACCAAAGGCATCACACATGTAGAATTGTAACTCTTTTTTTTTTTTTGGTAAAATCTGGGGACATGAGGATGAAGGGTAGTGAAAAATGATGCAAGTAGTATATTTTCATAAAAAAGAAAGACACAGTGTTTTAAAAAAAAGCAAGTTTACATAAAACTTGATGAGAGTCCCAATTAACCTAAATAATTACCATGCTGTTTAAGAGTAAAATGGGACAACAAAATATGTAAAGGAAAGAAAAAATATGTACCAAGCATTTTAGAAAATGTCTTCACAATAATCAAAGAATTGCTACATTGGGATAGTGTTTCCCATCACACAGACCTTGATATTCTGCATCAGATGGGAAAAGTGAAATTAAAGAAAACAAATATAGGAAAAGAAGTTGAATTAAATCATGCATATATGGAGGATCTCTATACAGAAGGCAAGAGGACTCTGAAGGATCAATTCTCCAGTCATCTGAAAAAAAAAGTATATAAAATACATGTGAACAGAATCAAGAACATTATTACTACAGAGTTAAATCAATAGATGTAAAATGAATAACTAATTATAGGTCAAATTTCTCAATGTAAAATTATTCTAGAATATTCTACATATGATCCATGACTCCAAGTGAATAGACTTGTACGTAATACTTAATAGAAGTGTAAAAATTATACCTTTATAATCATTTAATTGACAGAAAAATGTATAGGGTCCAGAATATTCCCATTTTCCCTCTACAATAAAGATTTTGATTTGGTAGGACAAAATGTTGGTTTGAAATTTTTTCTCCACAAAACAATTTCCTTGTGTAGGAATTGAAAAAGAAGAGCAAGGCAACCACCAAAGTGTTATAATAGCAAAATAACTATGTTAGTGAAATCTGTTACACATATTGTTTATAAAGGAAAATGTGCCAGGAATGTTCCTCTTCTCTGTGCTAAAATAAGACCACAAAACCTGTAAATTATGGAGATACTTTAAATATATTCCTTACCCCCAAAAAGTATATATCAAAGCTTAGCACAATTGGAACAGTGCTTTGGAGCAATACAGCTCCATTTCCCCTTGTGAGTGAATTAAAAGTCTGCTTAGCATATGTGCCTGGTTTCTTTCTGGTTCATTGCCAGACTCAGGAAGAATTCTTTGAAAAGTCAACAACTGTGGTAACTTTATTCATTGACTCTCTGATTATTGCCCAATGAGGCATAAAAGCATAATGGTAGATGTGTACTTGGCAAATGTGTCTAGCACTGTCACGGAGGTTGTCTAGTGCAAGATTCAAAAGGAAGGAGAAATCCCTCTTCTTAGTAAGGTCCTAATTTGCTTATAATATGATTTCATCAAGCCCTAGAATACTGCAGGGTCTTCTAAATGATAGCAATAAACTAGATATTTGATCCACAAGCATTCATTGTGTACTAATTTTAGGGGTTAGTTCAGGTTTTTCCTGAGTTCAAATATGGCCTTAGATACTTACAAACTGTGAAACCCTGGGCAAGTCACTGAATCCTATTTGCCAGAGTTTTCTCATCTGTAAAATGAACTAGAGAAGGAAAAGGCAAACCAGTCTAATGTCCTTGTCAAGAAAAACCCAAAGGAGATCATGAAGGCTCAAAATGACTGAGCAGCAATATTCTTCTAATTGTAGGTGTCAGAAAGACAAATAGTAATCAAGATAATTCCTACCTCCAGAGATTTTGCATTCTATTTGCAGGATAAATAATTTATAAATAAGTAAAGGAAGGCTATATGCATTATAAAGCCACAGTGATTGGGTAGTTTACTCTAACAAATGTTCACACTTGAGCTCAAGAGGATAAAGGCATCACAGACATAGAGGTGAACAGGAAAGTGTCCCAGGCATGAGAGAAAGACTGTTTCAAGGCAATGATACATATAGGAAAGTAATATATAGTAGGAGAGTGGACAGTAATATGCAGAATTATTATGCTGTTATAGCCCTTTGTTGCAAATGGAGTTGGTTTTGCTCTTCGTTTTTCAATTTCTACAAAAGGAGATTATTTATTGGTGAAGAAATTTTAAAACAGCATTTTGTTCTTCCAGCAATATGCAGCATGGAAAAATAAACTAAAACCCAATGTGAAGGGTTGGAACTAGCAAACAAAAAGGTTTGCATTTTATTCTAAGGGCAATTGGAATCACTGTAGTTTCTTATAATGCAAGGTGGTGACATGACCAGAAGGATGATTTAATTTATCAGATGCATGGAGGCTGGATGAGAGGGGAGAAAGTTTGGACAAAGGGAGGTCAATTAGGCGATCACATCAAAAAACCCAAAACAGGGATGTATGAAAAAGATGTTGAAGAGATGGAATGGAACATATTTAATATCTAAGTAGATAAGGGATAGGGGTAAAGAAGCTTAAAGAATCTTCAAAAATAACTCCTAGGTTGCAAACCTCAGTGATTGGAAAAACAATGATCCTCTTAGCATAAATATATTTATTTAATATTTTATTTTCTCTTGATTACATGTAAAACAATTTTAACATTATTTAACATTTTGAGTTGAGTTGTATATTCTCTTTCCCCTTTCTTCTCATCCCATCTCATTGAGAAGTCAAGTAATTTGATATAAATATCAGTCACACAAAGCGTATTTCCATTTTAGTCATGTTGTTACTAATGCATGTGCTCCTTTTCACCCTGGTGTGACAGACATTTCCTCTTAACTTCCAAATTATTTTACACTGGAAAATTGTTTTAGCCCAGGTTTGGGGGTTCTACTGCTCCAGAATGTATTTTGAGTTTTTACTTCAAGTTATATAGAAGGGAATTTGGGTGAAAACTGGGGAGCCTTTTCCCCACCATTTTGACTACATTCCCAAAGAGGGATGTTAAGAGAAAATTGTTTAGGGAAAAGATTATGGCTTCTATTTTGGGCATGATAAGTTTGAGCTGTCTATGATTATCTAGGGAGAGACATCTAAAAGACACTTTAAAATGTGAAATGTGGGTGCTCAGGAAAGAGTTGAAGGATGCCCAAGTAGATCTTGGAATTATATGCAAAGATATGGCAAATGAATCTTGGTTAATGCATTCATTACGCGAACATAAAAAGAGAAGAGGACTCTGATAAACCCTTGGACTACACTCGACAAAAGGGAATGAGACAGGCACAGTAGATAGAGCGCCAGCTCTAGAATCAGGAGGAATGGAGTTCAAATCCAGCCTCAGACATTTGATACTTACTAGTTGAGTGACCTTGGTCAAATAAATCACAGCCCCACTGCCACACCAAAAGAAAACAAAAAGGGAAGGCGATATAATTTGTAAACATGTGAAAGAGAGAAAAAAGAGGTTGTTCAACCAAAGAGCAGCATCACAAGAATCAGGAGGACATAGTCATAATTATACAAAAGTTTTTATTTTAAAAGTTCACACAGTAAAAACCTGGTAGATATTTTAAAAAGCTTATCTATGAATGGAGAATCAGCCTGGGGAATCAGCAAGACTAAGTTTCAAGGTTTAGTGCTTCTATGTACTGGCACTTAACCCTGGGCAAATCTCTTAGTACAATTATCTAAGATTGTTAAACAGCAGAAGATGTCTATCCAGTTCAGTCCTTTAGAACCTGTCCGTTACATACATCATTATTTTCTTAATCTTAGGCAATCAAGAAAACAATAAAAATTCCGTCTTGATTTGGAATACTTGCCAATTTCTTAGAGATAATTGTAATAAAAATTTGAAATCAATGTTAAAGAAATGATTTGAGCTGTAAATAGAATTCTGTATTTTTCAGTCTGTCTTTCTATCTATCTATCTAGATTCAGAGGCATCCATTGCCTCTAGTCATCCTGATTCATATCTGGCCACTGGACCCAGATGACTCTGGAGAAGAAAGTGAGGCTGGTGACTTAGCACAGCCCCCTCACTCAAATCCAATTTATGTGCTTGTCATGGCATCACCTCCCTGATATCATGAACTTCTTTGAAAAAAAAAAAGTTAAACAATATCATCTAGAGTCAAGAAACAGAAGAGGCCAGGTTGCAAGTCATTGCTGATATGAAGACCATTTAGCCTCAGAATACTTCAGCTAATCAATAGCTAGAGTTTTGCATTTGTAATTTTTGGAGTCCCACTCATCCTCACTTCTGTTAGTATTTCAAATGAGTATCAGACTCATAGAACCAGTCATCCAGTGTTGTAAATTAGGTATGAAAAAGTCTTGGACATCCATAAATTAGTCCAAGGACATAATACTAGGAGAGAGGCAAAGAAATGGTGCAATGGATAGAGCACTGATCCTGGAGGCAAGAGGACCTGACTTCAAATTCAGCCTCAGACACTTAATAATGAGACTAATTATGTGACCTTGGGCAAGTCACTTAAACCTGTTGTGCCACAAAAAAATAGGAATAAAAGCTATTGGATGAATTTAGATGATAGAACATAGGAGGAGTACTGCCTTTGTCTAAGGATATTTGGTTATGTCCTATAAATTTTCTATAAAATAGAAGTGTTACTTGAGCATATTTCAACATGAAGGAGCAAAGGTCTAACCTAATATCTGAGAAGAAATCATTTGGGAGTTTAGGGTACAGAAGAAGGACTTTGGGCTCAGTATTGATATTTATCTTGCTTTTACAGAGGAAATATTTATAAATATCACTGAGCTATTTCAGGGGAGCTAGGAAGTGTTGGGCTCCCCATTATTTTTCTAGTCTTCATTCCTAGATCAATTGTCTCTCTATCTGCATGAAGAAATGAAGATCAGTTTGGGACAGTTGAGGAAAGGCAACTTCAAAGTTCTACAAGGATCAAAAAATTTACAAAGTTACAGTATACCTGTGTGAGTATATATGACATGAAGGGGAGAAAGGGACACTTGTCATTTTTAGCTGTGTGTGACTTAACTCTGACTACCTTGCATCTAGGGAGATCTCCAATAGTCCTGATTTATATCTGGCCACTGACTCAGATTTTTCTGCAGGAGAGAGTGAGGTTGGTGACTTAGCACAAGCCCCTCAGTCCCAAATCCAATTCAAGTGCTTGTCATGACATCACCTCCTTGATGTCATCATCTGCTTCAAAACTGAGGCACAAAAACAAATCTGACTTACAATTTTCAAATGATAATTATTGGGGGAAGTACCTGAGTGAGAGCTCATGAATTCTAGGATTAGCAAACCAAGTCTAGAAGGGAGAAATGGTAGTTGTGATCTGGAGATCTGACCTGCCAAGATGAGTGGGCATTTCGAAAGTGAGCTTCTGGTGTATTTCTTATAAAGAGAATAAAAGCCTTGCTGAGTTGATGTTAGAAGTTTCTCATAGACATACCATTTTTTTTTACATTTCAGGAAGAATGACTATGGATAATTAATTTGAATCATGGGGTATGATAAAATCTGAAATGCATCTCTGGCCAAAAGTTAGGTGAAAAAATGAACTGAGAGCCTCTGGGTAAGATAGTGTACTTAAGTTAATAATTTTAAAAAATCAAGTAGATGGGACAGCTAGGTGGTGCAGTGGATAGAGTACTGATCCTGGATTCAAGAAGACCTGAGTTCAAATCCAGTCTCGGACACGTAATAATTACCTAGCTGTGTGACCTTGGGCTAGACACTTAACTCCATTGTCTTTCAAAAATAAAAACAAACCAAAAAAAACCCAAAAAAGAGTTCTGAGAAAAGTTCTGAAGAAAATTTTGAAGAAAGAAAAAAAACAGTTGAAAGAATTCTAAGGAACTCATTTCAACCTAGGTTTGTTGTACTTCCTGATGTTGACTGATTTGGGGAATTGAAGCACGTTTTACAGTTATTGGTTGAGAATGTGAATGGAGGAGTGCTATAATCTTCCTCTTGGGGCTGAAACGTACCAACCACAACATAGCTAGTAAATGGAGAAGTTAGCATCTGACTATTTGAAAGTGAGTATGTTAAGTGGACATAGCATAGGTATCATAGGAGGCTAGCAGTGCTGCCTCCTCTGCTCTTCTTTGTAAAGGCTTATTCAACACAGTATCAGCCAATGCAAACCAAAATTGTTAGGTTAACAATATCAAATTGTTTGCTGTCTTTGGGAGGGTAAGGAAGAGGGAGGGAGGGAAGAAAAAAGTGGAACTCAGAATCTTATAAAAGAGAATATTGAAACTATCTGTACATGTAATTAGAAAAATAAAGTACTATTCAGTGGGGGGCAGGAAAGAGCAGGATAAAAGGCTTCCTATAGAAGTATTGTCTAAAGAGCATCAGTGCAGATGGATTCTGGGTCATAAGTAGTGGAGGAAAGTGAGTAAAGAGTTCTAAGGGGACCAATGCTTGTCAGGGAGCTTTATGTCTATAGGAACACTGGTCCAGCAGAGCCACACTATGATGCCTGTGGAAGATCGAAGCAGTTTTGTTAAGTCACTAATTACCCTTCCATTCATGTGCCCTACTCACCTTGAGAATTCATTCTTTCTTTTGGCACCTGGCACCTTGGCACCTTCCAACAGAGGTCTAGTTCCATTACATAAGATGAAGTTTGTACTTGTGGAAGAGTGAGCTCAAGGGATTTATAAAAGAATTTTAATTTTAAAAAGAGAGACTTAAGAGGTCATCTAACAGGTTTCTTATTATACAGTCAAAGAAACCAAGGTCTTTATTGCTTCATATTGGTATCTAGTTAGAATGCCTTTGCTAAAATAGTAAATGTGTTTTATCAATACAAGTTTAAAATAGAATGTATTACTTGCAGTCCATGAGTCATAGTGGATGAGAATTTTTTAAACTTTTCTATTCCCAGATACTTAGAACTTGAGGTAGTTAATAGGGTCCCAGAATGAGAAGGCTATCAACGGACTCTGTGTCCCTTGGAAAACAACAAAGAAAGACAATGAACTCAGCTTAGAGGTCATAGGAGAGTGAGCTAAATTTCATCTGAGAAATTGTTCTGTGATTTTAATGGATTCTTCTTTTTATGCCTCTCCCTGAATCAAATACTATACTTGTTAAACACAAATATTCACTGTGTTAATTATTATCATCAAGATTTTGCTTTCATTTGACGGATAGTTTCTTCATTCAAGGACTTTTAGCATTGCAAAATTACTTGGTTGAGTCTTTGGAAGTGCAAGAGCTATGGGCAATGTGCTCTAAATGTTTGTGCCCTAGGTAAAGGGCACTGATCTAGTTAAACCTCATAATGGAAAAAAGTTTTCCAGTAAGAGTTTTTTCCTGTGATTTTGAATTAATAAATTGGGAAAATGTCAATGGGAAAGGGAAAAAGAATGAATAGATGTCCAGTTCCATTAAGTATCTCCTAAGGCATAACTTGACTGTAGCTACTGTACTCTTTAATTCAGGCAAGGCAGCATATGGATTGGCATTGTTTTGTGAATGACCTGAATGAAAAGCCTGCAAAGTACCCCGGATTGAAGACAGTTGTCATAGATACATTCTGGAATATACATTTCTATGACTAATGCTTCTGAGGAATAATCATCATAAATTCAGTTAGTAGATTTGCCTCTTTTCATGTGTCTTAACTACAAAAATGCAAATTGAATGACCTCTGTGTCAGAGGTCCAAAGTGTCTTCTCCCAGATAAGAGAAAGCAAATGTTTAAAGAAAATAAGGAAATTAAATATAGGTTTAAAAATAGTTTGCAAAAATAGTTGTAGATTAATGGTTATAGTATCAGTTTTAATAAAGTATACTTACATAAAGATTTTTAGAAATGTTTTAAAGATTAAATAGCTTTCATTTGAATTTTTTAAAATACGTAGAAAAAGGGGCAAACCCAAGATGGAGAAGAGAAACCAGGAAGTTGTTTGTGCTCTTTCCAATTTCCCTCTGAAACAACATTCAGTTAAGCATTTAAAAGGATACTGGAGGGTGACTAGCTTGCGCAGTGGATAGAGCATCGGCCCTGGATTCAAGAAGACCTGAGTTCAAATCTGACCTCAGAGATTTAAAACTTACCTAGCTGTGTGACATTGGACAAGTCACTTAACTCCATTTGCCTTGCCAAAAAAAAAAGAACAATGGAGTGACAGAACTTAAAAAATGATGAAATGAAGCAATTTTCCTTAATTTAGAAGGACTTCAGGAAACACCTGTCTCACTAAGGGGTGTATAAACAATATCAAGATAGCTAGCAGGAGCCTCTAAGGCACAGCACAGAGCAGCACCACTGGCTTAGCAGGCCATTGGCAGAACAACCCACCTGTGAGACCTCCAACCACAGCATAGAAGGCAGCGCCAGAACCCTGGTGCAACAGGTACACCTAGATCCCAGCACAGTTGGCAAACCACCAGGAACTGAAGTCACAGGAGAGAAAATCATTGACCAGACCTGTGATCTTCAAGCCTCTAAAAGTAGAGTTCAACTTTAAAAGTCATGAAATAGGCTAAAAATATAAATAAAAACCAGAAAAGAGTCCTGATCATAGAAAGCTACTAAGATGACAAGGAAGATCAAAACACAAACTCTGAAAAGGACAATTTCAAAATGCCTACATGCAAATCCTCAAAAGGGAATAAGAATTGGTCTCAAGTTCAAAGAGCATTCTTGGAAGGGCTCAAAATAGATTTAAAAAGTCAATAAGAGAGGCAGAACTAAAAGTGGGAAAAGAAATTAGAGTTATTCCAGAGAGAGTCAACAATCTGGAAAAGGGAAGACAAAAATTGACTGAACAAAAAATTTCTTAAAAAGTACGATTGACCAAATTGAAAAATAAAATTCATTGACAAAAGAAACCAATTTCTTAAAAAATAGAATTGACCAAAAGGAAAAAAGATGATACAAAAGATAATTGAAGACTTCCAGCCAAAATGGCCGAGAGAAGACAGGCACAATTCTAAAATCTCCTGTTATTTCTCCATATATGATATGAAACAAACCTCTTAACAGAAATTTCATCATCAAAACCTAGAAAGAAAAGCCAGGAGAAAGAACATCTACCTCAGGATTTGTCTTCCGCAGTTATAGGTGAGTCCAGGGGCAGAGGGCAGATCAGCCAAGGATTAGCCTGATTAGTGGTAGGGTTGGAGATCAGAGGAAGGGCTAAAGCCTTGGTTGACCATGGGGGCTTGGGTGAACTAGGAAACAGAGGCATCAGTGTTGGCGTAGACCCTCAGGAGTCTGCCAGCAGGACTTGGGGGAGAGTTCCGATGCAGGAGAACTGTGGACATCATCCTGGGGGGCTCCTCTGGTGAGGAGGAACTCAGAGTCCACACCTCCATTTTCTCTGAAGCCTCTTCCAAGAACACACACAATTACAGAACTTCAGCCCCATTCACAAGTGTGTGAGCAGCAAATTACTACCCCAGGTGACAATAGGAAGAGGGCTAACTTCACTCCGGGTATATTCCACCACTGAATGAAGACAAAAGGATTTAACAGCTTCAATCACTCCATCCAGGCCAAGGGAGAGGGCCTCAATCAAGGTCACAGACATTCCAGAGAAAGCAAACAGGACCCCCTCCTGGCCAGCTGGAGCAATTACACTTAATGAGTAACTCCTTTAGCACCCCTGATGGCCATCTGGAGATATTGCATGCAGGGGTAAAGCCTCTAGGGATCCCAACACCAAAGCTTGGTTAACCAGGCCCTCCCCAAATCAAGGTCTTAGCAAAATGAAGAAAGGTCAGTGGAAAGGTGGATCCATAGAAAACTTCTTGTCAGGAAAAGACCCTAAATTCAGAGAGAAACCTAGAACTTCTGAGGAGAATATGATCTGGTCTCCAGCCAAAAAGACTTCCTTGAATAAATAAGGAAGGAATTTAAAATCAACTGGAAAATTTGGGGAAAGAAACCCAAGAGAAGATTAGCACCTTGCAACAAGAAAACATAAAATTGGAAAATAAAATTGAACAAATACAAAATGAGAATAATTCTCTCAGCTCCTCAATTGGACAAATAAAAATTGAGACTAACTCTCTCAGATCCTCAATAGGGCAAATGCAAAAAAGAAAATAATTCTCTGAAAACCTCAATTGGTCAAATAGAAAGCTAGTTCAAAAATAGAATTGACTAATTTGAAAAGGAGGTGCAAAAGGTAAATGAAGAAAACTCCTCTCTAAAAAAAAGGATGAGTCTGAGAAAACTAATGACTCCACAAGACAGCAAGAGTCTGTTAAACAAAATCAAAAATTAGAAAAATATAGAAGAAAATGGAAAATACCTCATCAGCAAAACTACTGACATCAAGAATAGATCAAGGATGGACAACCTGAGAATTATGAGTCTTTCTGAATACACTGAAGAGAAAAAAAAGCCTGGATTTAATAATACAAGATTTAGTGATGGAAAATTGCCCTGATATCATGGAACCAGAGGGCAAAACAGTTATTTAAATGATATATCAATCCCTCTCCTGAAAGAGATCCTAAAATGAAAACACCAAGGAATGTTGTGACCAAATTCCAGAACTATCAATAAAAGAGAAAATCTTGCAAGCAGCCAGAAAGAAATGATTTAAATACCAAGGAGCCACAGTTAGGGTTACACAGGACTTGACTGCATCAACATTAAGCGATAAAAGGGCTGGAATGAGATATTCTGAAGAGGGAGGGAGCTTGGAATGCAGTCAAGAATCCACTCTGAAGCAAAGCTGAGCCTTCTTTTTCAGGAGGAAAAGATGAACATTTAACGAAATGGAAGAATTCCAAAAATTCCTGATGAAAATACCAGAGCTAATTAGGAAATTTGGACATCAAACAGGAGGTTCAAGAGACTCCTGAAAAGGTAAGAAAAAAGGGTATAAAGAAAAAAAAAACTCCTATCCAATAAGATGAAATTGGTAATATCCCAGCATGGGAAAAAGATTCTCATAATTCTTGAGAATTATAACTCTATTAGAGAGAATATACCTAGCCAGAAGTGATGGACACTCATGACTTATCCACGAGACTGGTATCCAATGGGATGAAATGGGCTATGACCCTACTTGGGAGAAAGACTCTAATAACTCTCAAGAATTGTAATTCTATTGGATAGAATATACTTAGCTAGAAGTGATGGATACTCAGAATTTTCTGACTCAGACAAAATGATTAAAAAGGGGGGGACAGAAAGGAGAAGGGAGGAGGGAGGGGACTGAATGGGGTAAATCTCATTACATTAAGAGGTACAAAACACCTATGGTAATGAAGGCAGGAGATGGGAAACAGCTGAATCTTCCTCTCATAGGACTTGGCTTAAAGTTACCTTACACACACACTCAGTTAACTTCAAAAACTGTCTTACCTTTCAAATATCAAAAGGGAAAAAGTGGAAGGGGAGAAAAAGAGCAACTAACAGAAGGAAGGGATGGGAAAAGGGAAAAAGAAAAAGGGGAAAGAAAGAGGAGGGGGTGGATATAGGAGGGCAAACACACTGAAGGGGGTGGTATTCAGAAACAAAATACTGGGGAATATGAATAAAGGGAAAAGGGGGAAAAATAAAAGCAGAAGGGAGATAGCATGGAGGGCAATAAAGAATTAGTAATTATAACTTTGAATGTGAATGGGCTGGAATCTCCCTTAAAATGTAAATGAATAGCACAGTGAATTAAAAGTCAGAATCCTTGAATACGCTGCTTACAAGAAACTCATTTGAAGCAAAGAGATATATAGAGAATAAAGGTAAAAGCTTGGAGCAAAATACATTTTGCTTCAGCTGACCTGAAAAAATCAGGGGTAGCAATCTTTATCTCGGAAAAAGCAGCTGCAAAAACAGATAGTATTAAAAGAGATAAGGAAGGAAACTATAACCTCCTAAATGGTACCATAGACAATGAAGTGATTTTAATACTGAGTAATTATGTACCCAATGGGATAGCATTCAAATTCTTAGAGGAGAAGCTGAAAGAACTACAGAAAGAAATATTCATCAAAATTCTACTAGTGGGAGACTTCAACCTCCTGCTCTCAGATTTAGATTAATCAAATCATAAAATAAACAAGAAAGAAGTTAAGAAGGTAAATAGATTGTTAGAAAACTAGATATGATAAACTTATGGAGTAAATTGAATGGGGATAGCAAGAAATATAACGTTTCCTCTCCAGTAATATGGTGCTTATACAAAAATTGACCATATACTAGGGCATAAAAACCTAATGATCAACTGCAGAAAGGGAGAAATAGTGAACATATCTTTCTCAGATTAGTATGCAATAAAAATCATATGCAATATTTGACCAGGGAGATATAGACCCAGAACTAAGAACTAAGAATGAGTGGGTCAAAAAACAATTATAGAAAGAATTAATTATTTTATCCTAGATAATGACAATAATGAAACAAACAAAACATATGAGATGCACTCAAAATGTCTGTCAGGGGATATATTACATCTTTAAACTCTTACATGAATAAATTAGAGAAAGAGGATATCAAAGAACTAACTATGCAACTAGAAAACTTAGAGAAAGAACAAATGAAAAACCCCCAATTAAATACCATTAGGAATTCTAAAAATTAAAGGAGAAATTAATAAAATTGAATGCAAAAAAACTATTGAATTAATAAAAAAAACCTAGAATTGATTTTATGAAAAGACCAATAAAATTGATAAACCTCTGCTCAACTTGATTAAAAAAAGAAGAAAACCAAATTGCTCTTATCGTAAATGTAAAAGGTAAACTCACCACCAATGAGGAGGAAATTAAAGTAAATTTTGGAATTATTTTACCCAACTCTATGTCAATAAATTTGACAATTTAAGTGAAAGGGATGAATATTTATAAAAATATAAGTTGCCCAGGTTAAATGAAGAGGAGATTAAATACCTAAACAACCCTATTCAGCAAAAGAAATTCAACCAGTCATCACTGAACTCCCTAAGGAAAAAATCTCCAGATCCCGATGGATTCACAAGTGAATTCTACCAAACATTTAAGGAACAATTGGTTCCAATTCTATATAAACTCTTTGGAAAAATAGGGGAAGATGGAACTCTGCCTAAATCCTTCTATGACACCAGTATGGTGCTGATACCTAAACCAGGAAGAGATAAAACAGAGAAAGAAAATTATAGACCTATCTCCTTGATGAATACAGATGCAAAAATCTTAAATAAAATCTTAATAAAACGATTACAAGTTATAACTAGGATAATACATTTTGACAAAGTAGGATTTATACCAGGAATGCAGGGTTGGTTCAATATTAGGAAAACTGTTAGTATAATTAATTATTTCAACAACAAACCTATCAGAAATTATATGATTGTATCAATAGATGCTGAAAAAGCTTTTGACAAAATACAGCATCCATTCATACTAAAACACTACACAGTGTAGGAATGAATGGACTGTTCCTTAGAATAATTAGCCGTATCTATCTGAAACCATCAACAAGCCCTTTATTCAATGGGGAGAGGCTAGAGACATTATCATTAAGGTCAATAAGAAACAAGGATGCCCATTTTCACTGCTACTATTCAATATCACATTAGAAATGTTGGCTTCAGCAGTAAGAGAGGAAAAAGAAATTGAAGGAAGTAGAATTGGGAAGGAAAAGGCAAAACTCTCACTCTTTGCCGATGACATGATGGTCTACTCAGAGAATCCCAAGAAATCATCCAAAAAAACTACTAGAAATAATTAGCGACTTTAGTAATGTTGCAGGATATAAAGTAAATCCTCATAAATCCTCAACTTTTCTGTATATTACTAGCAAGATACAACAGGAAAAGCTAGAATGAGAAATCCCATTCAAAGTAACCTCAGACAATATAAAATACCTGGGAGTCTATTTGCCAAGACAGACTCATCAACTTTGTGAAAACAATTACAAAACACTTCTCACACAAATTAAATCAAATTTAAATAACTGGGCAAACATCAACTGCTCAAGTTTACATTGAACTAATATAATAAAAATGACAATTCTACCAAACTAAACTACTGCCTACCAATCAAAATTCCAAAAAATTACTTTAATGAATTTGGAAATGTTGTAAATGAATTCATTTGGAGAAATAAAATATCAAGGATTTCCAGGGATTCAATTAAAAAAAGTGTGGCTTAGTCCTACCTGATCTTAAATTATATTATTTAACATTAGTCATCAAAACTGCCTGGTATTGGCTAAGAAATAAAGTGGTGGACCAGTGGAATAGACTAGGTGCAATAGTAGGAAATGATTATAGCAATCTGCTACTTTATAAACCCAAAGGATCCAGCTATTGGGATAAAAACTCTCTCTTCGATAAAAACTGTTGGGAAAATTGGAAGTTAGTATGGAAGAAACTTGGATTAGATCAACACCTCACACACTATACCAAGATAAGATCCAAACAGATACATGATTTAGACATAAAAAGCAATACTACAAGCAAACTAGATTATCAAGGACTAGTTTACCTGTCAGATCTATGGAAAGGGAAACACTTTATGACTAAGGAAGAAGTGGAGAACATCACTAAAAACAAACTAGATGATTTCGATTACATTAAATTAAAAGGCTTTTGCACAGACAAGATTGTAACCAAGATCAAAAGAAATGTAGTAAACTAATGTTTTGTTCTTAAAACAAATTATAATTGATAGAGGTACATGATTTCACATGTATTCCTCTTTTTGTTCCAGTTTTTATATGGGGATACTTATGTTTACTAATGAATTTAAGTTTATTAGCTTTATATTTGTTTGGATAAGTTCATATATATATATATATATGTATATATTTGTATTTATATCACCTAAATAACTTATTCTTTTTGTGTTTAAGTTTAAGCAAATAAAATAAGTTTATAATAAAAGTGTAAAACAGGAAAACTTTTTTCTCCTGTAAAGATGCCAGAAAACAAAATCTTTCTCAGTATCTAGATTTATAATGTAATCTTCATATGCTTTGAGTTGTCTTTGATTTTGGCAATGCACAAGTTATGAACAGTTGCATGCTTTTTGTTTAGTTATTTGTTTTTATTTTATTCCCCTGGAAATTCAAATAATTGGAGCAGGAATGATTTCCTAACAGCAATATTTATTTTTTGCACAACCTTGGCTTGCTTTTGACTGGAAAAAAAACCATGGTTTGTTAATTAGATTTCCTCAGAAAACAATGTTTTAAATTAATATGGGAAATGTTTTCCAAAATTCAACACAGCTTCAGAAAATGTTAAAAAAGTTCAGAAGGTTTTTTTGAATAACTCCTCAACAATAATAGGCAGCTTTGAGGGATATTTATGAACATTCAAATTTATAGGAAAATTCAGTAAATTGCTAACAGATTATAGAGCAAATAAAACCTGTGCAGAATTCCAAATCCACAAGGTAGCTTACTAAGGTAAGTCTCATAATGGATATTTAGGGGTAGAATTCTATAATCATTTTAATCACAGAAGACAGATACTTCTATGAATGGATTAGTCAGTCAGAAGTATAAATTAGTTATCAATAAGTTAGTATTAATGGATAATAGTATTTTTGATAGATGAAAATATATACTGCAATGAAACATTTTGAGACAGGTTGGAAAAAATGTCAGACACACTTCTCTTAATGTTCATAAAAATAGCAGTTAGCCTAGAGGTGAGTTCAGTTGAGCAGTGAACCATTGTAGAGGTAGAAAAGCTGTAGTTGGGAAGATCTAATCAAAATCTGAATGAGATTTGTACTTTCCTTATGTCTCTTGCTCTCTGTCTGTCTGTCTCTGTTTCTTTGTCTCTATCTCTGTCTCTGTCTCTATCTCTCTAATCTGTTTCTCTATCAAGTCTCTGTCTGTCTCTCTGTATGTCTGACTGTTTCTTTCTCCCTTAGTAAAAATTTAGTAAATAAATAATTGCAATTTGATGTTTATGTTAATAGCAAGAATACTGGACAGACCTCAAGATTGATGGTACAAGAAACCAGGGTTGCTACTACAAACCTCAGAGGTGGTAGCAAGCCATCCTCTGGGAAACTAAATTGCTAATGGAAAGAATCAATTAGTGTAAAACAGGGGTGGGAGTTGGGAGGGGTGATGTCACATGTGCAAAAGAAGAGCATGGCAAAATTGTTCTAATGATATTGTGCT